>NW_020537422.1:0-22618 GCF_003426905.1 Ctenocephalides felis
AAATGAGTAACACACAACATCCGAAACATTTACGTTTTGAATAAAACTGCACTTATGGCTACGCCTCTAGCAAAATTTGGATATTTTCCTTTGTGGGTTTATTAATTATTTCTTCAAACGTATTAAATATAATTTCGGACCAAATAAATTTAGAATTTTTCTTAGTAATTTTGTTAATGGATTTGTTATTTCTGAATAATCTTTTTATAACTTGTTATAGTACCTGATAAACCTAAGAATATTTAAATTTTCTTGGGATTTGAAGAGGTTTTGAACTCACTAACTGCCTTTATTTTTCGAGGCTCGGTAATATAAAATTAGCAGTCTCCACTCATTCCATATTTTAACCATTGTACAGGTTTCCACAAAAAAGATTCTTTATCATTATACTTTTTGTATTACGTAGGGGACCATTCTGTTTTTAATAATAGGAAGTTATAGTAAACTGTTCTTGTCATAGTGACCACATTAAAAGGAATTTTCTGTCCTAATGTTTCCACCAAATGAAACCGGTCATTCAGATGTTCCAGTACCGTACCGTACAAAAATCTGAATACCGGTATTGCGATATTTGAAAAATGAAAATCCTGGATCCGGTTTTAATACCGGTTTTAATACCGGTCGATAAAAAATTAAATAGTTATATTTTTACTTACTTCAGTTGTTTTATTGCATATTAACAAATAATTTAGGGTTATCCAACAAATATTGTCCTGAAATGAGTACATATTATTTATTTATTACATGAGGAGTAGATGTAGATAGAAACAAAAATTGTCAGTAAAAAAATATATATTCTTCTATGTTACATTTTACATTTATAATCAGAATTATATATTTGAGAAAAGAAAAAACTATAATTTATGGCTAATGTTTTGCTTAATACAAATGCTCTTAAGAAGCATAAACAATCAATTGTTTGATCAACAAGCGAGGGCCAAATTTATTACAAAAATAACCACCGCCGAAAAGCTCTTTCTGATTCTACCTACTTTTTGTACAATTGTAATTAAAAATTATACATATTATATAGGTTCGTTTACTTACTTCATTCCTGTTTACTTAAAAAAGTAATTTTATCTATTATTTTTTTTCTAGACTTGGAGTTTTTTTTAACCCACTCACGGGTGAAGTATTTCATCTATGACTGCCTGTAGTTTTTTTCTTCATTTCGTTTACTTGTCAGATTCTAATATTGTTCATTCTATTTTGGGAAGGTATTGAAAGGGATTCTTGCTCATTTTTTTATATCGTCTGTATCTACTAGATTTTGTTGTGTGAGTCGTTTTTGTAAGTTTATCATTTTTTTAATTAGTGCATATTTCGAAATGCATATTTCTTCAACATCTTGTGTGCCTTTTTGTAGATACTGCAGTATTTGTGATAATTCCGTTCGACGTAGTAAATTCGAGATTTTAAAGCTTCCAATAATTTTATTGCGATTGCAGATTTTTGTTCGGACAGAGTGTCTAACATAAATATTAAAGAAGCGTCAGCAATCAACAGATTTGCATCTTTTCGACATAATGCATCTACTGTTAATTTTACAGGTGTGAGACTACATAATCAAAGATAATAAATTAAACTTTTCGTCAGAAAAATGAACATCAGAACTGATGTGTATAAGCGCTTTTTGAATGCAAAATTTAATTCTTCAAATTTTTCTAACATAAATATCATACTATTCCATATTGTTTGACAATCTAATTTTAACGATGTTTTTTTTGCCTAATTGTTCTTTCACCATAAACAAGTATAAATATATAGCAAAGAGAACCGCTTTTCGATTATTTTAACTTCAATTTTCCGCTCTTGCTATAGAGGCGCGACGAGTGTAGCAAGTAAAGGTTCTTATATAACCTTTAGGTTCAATTCTAGAAAAATCCAAATCCCCAAATATATTTTTTTATAAATATGAGTAAAACATATTTACATAATAATAAAATAAATACAACACAAATATAAATAAACACAACTCATGAAAAAATACATGTTTTTTTGTCTCAATCGAGCTTTATTAACTCTAAGACTTTTCTTGTACTTTTGGAGTGCAATTTTTTTTAATAGGGTTTTGTTCATTTTCATTTACGTATTTATCTGTGATATATCTTACCACAGTTTTGCGCCAATTGTTGATGAGAACAATGTTTTATCGCAAGAACATTTGAATTCGTTAAATACATATTTTTCTAACTTGATGTGATGCGAAGTTTTAATTTAAGATTGACTTCGATACATAATTCTTTCACAAGTTTATCCAGTATGAGGCTGCTTTTAATTAATAAGTCGAAAAATTTAGTGTCAGGAATGAACAATTCTGTGCCGATTGGATTTTCGACCAGTTCTGATTCACAGATCTAGCATTTGCAAACCACTTCAATCAGTTTTCTTCGTACAGTATATCTTGCAGCGTATGCATTAGCAGTTCTACTGTATAGACAAATTTTCTTATATAAATGGTTCTGGAGCAATTGAAAGGTCGCTCATAGTATCATTCACGGGAATATCATCATTATTTAAAAATTCTCGAAAAGTAGTTAGTAATCCATTTGTATCATCCATCTCTCCATTTTATTTTCCTGTCATTGTTCTCGCAATTCGATGAAGGTGCTTCACTCACCTTATAAGCGCTTGACTGTGAGCGTCAATAAGCATCAACATGGCGTCAACTGTCTGTCAAATAATAATTTATTAGAAATTATCAATGATGAGTCTGATGATAGTGATGAGTTTGATATGATTGAAGATAGTGATAATGATATGGAATGGAAGTATTGCGAAATTTGAATATATCTTAAAAAAAGGAACCTATACCAAGAATAAAAACTTTGTGGAAGAGGTTATATCAGCATTTTCAGATAATGAATTTAAATCTCATTTTAGGTAAATATTTATTCCAATTTAAGGATTTAGTTAACAAAAAATTATCTTAACCCTTCAGTCTAATTACATGCAAATAATTTGTATAATTTTTATTAGTTTCTGGATCAAATAACTCAACAGAAAATAATTGTAATGCACAGCTTGGCATTTTTGCGTAATTCTAAAGAATTGAACTATTAATGAATGAATGAAATTAGGGTTAGATTATGCTTTCCATGCATTCGTTTTGACAAATGACGAGCACGTTTTCAACTACCCTACCTCTGCGGCGTGAGCACGTATGAGCGCAAAATATGTGCTACGAACATGCTACGATGATGCTACGAGCGTACTTGTTTACACTCACAGCGCCAAGTCGAACGATAGCCTAGTCATTTTAGGTTGAATTAGGCAAGAATCTCGGAATGTGAGATACCCAGCTGTAAGTTTGTAAATAGTTGTATATTGACACCCTAAATGTTGTCTCAAACCTACATATGGTAGGGTGTGCGCAACTATTAAAATTCGGGGTCAAAGGTCACAAAAATCGCGGTTTTTTCGCTTTTTTTTTAATATCTCATTTCCTATGGTTTTTTTTGCTATTTATATTTATTATCAATATTGTAGAATACAAAATTTTCTACAAATTTGTTTGAAAAATTTTTTCATACGGTGAACCGTGTTCGAGATAGAGGGCGGAGAGCGCGCGGTCATAGCATCCCTTCAGGTCAACCGATGCCTTCGGTCAAAATCGCGCCATATATAGTTGATGAACATGAACAATAGACCGACGATTATAAATATTTGTCAATTTTTATTAACTATTATATTCTATTTTATTATTTTTTCCTAACCTATCCACTTTTTATTCAGTATTAATTTATTTAACAACACTTACCTGCCCATGTAATTGCAGAATTGTTAATGAAAATATAAGAATTATTTTAAATTAAAACCCAATTAATATTAATAACTTCTTACATGATAAAAAAACAAATAAATTAGGAATTTATCTTTTTATTAAAAAATATCATTTGATACATTTATTTTTTTTAAGTAAAAAAACGAAATAAAGGGTACTACAATTATATATAAAAAAAAGTTCCATCTTTGTTAATGTCGCTCTGGTATGGTAGAGCATTGAAACAAGCTTGCCCATTACATTGGCCACAAGCTAAAGAGCATTGCAAGAACGCTTTCCTGCAGTTGCAGAAAATTGTATTTAGCAAATGTTCTGGAGCAGGTGGTAAATTGTCATGGTAGGTCCAGAAAATCGTTTCGCATTGCCCAACCCCATTGCCCCCAGTTTGAACTTGATAATATACACATCGAAATGTTGATGAGTAGCTGCGCTGCACTTTTTGGTGGAATATTTGCAAGCTGAACAGGTTTATTAAGTTTTGTAGACTTGACGTAATGCATATAACGAAGATGATCGAGACTTTTAACGGATTTCGGAGCATTATGGACTGCCAACAAGGTTTGAGAGATTATTAGAGAGTTTCACTCTCTAATAATCTCTGGGGCGAAAAATTTTCTTCCTCAAATGCTTTAGCTAGTTGAGCCAAATTTGTCAGTTTCTCAAAACTTTTAAAAATGTTTTTTTTCTCCCCTTTTAAAAAGCCCAGAAGTTGTGTCACATCCACTTAATGCGTGCAGAAATAAAATGTGTTTTGGAATGAGGATAATTATCAAAATTTTAGTCGAGTATATCTCCGTTTTTACTTTTCTGTCCCAACTTTTTTAAAGAACATTTCTTTTTCGTGAGACAAGGTACGTCCAATTAAAATGACGAGTAAATCAATATCTTGTCCTATTATAATTGCAGTTTTTCCAGACATTGATTCTTGAATTGAACTTGCAACAATAAGGGCATCCGCATCATCTCTGGCTTGTTTAGTAGCTATATTTTCAGCCTTTAAATTTTCCATTAACATGTTAATGAGCCTATTTTTACTATTTTGATTTGATGAAAAAATTCTTGAGAAACTGGTACAACTATTGATTTATCGAAACATACTTCATATGATTTTGAAGGTGCAGTTCTTCTCAGCTGCTCCACAGCTTTTACGTTCTTACTGTAGTCTGAATATCCGTCAAATACAACAATTATTTTGGACCTGTAATGCCTTTGTAAATAATTTATGTATTCATCGAAATAATAGAAAAAGTATGTTCTCTGCTCCATACAACATGATGAGGAAGAAATCCGCCATCAATAATGAACGCCACATTATTTTCATTGAGAACAAAATCAATATATGGGCTCATATTGTCATACAATGACAATTTTGTTGTTTTTCTCATGCCATTATTATCAAATAGAGCTGTTGGATAGGACTCAATTCATATTGAAGATATTCTTCAAGGTTACTTTCAAATTGTTTGCTGACAGTAATTCTTTGGAAGAGTAATGATTAATGATTACTCTATTTAAATTTTAAGAGTGTTTATGGGACAATATATATTATAATTTAAGTTTTTTTCTTAATTATTTTTAATTTTAGGAAACGGTGATCAGTATTATTGAATAGATCTAGATTTAAGGCATTAAGAAAATGATAAAATATAATGTAATAGTTATAAAAATTGACAAATATTTATCATTGATCTATCGATAGTTCATCAACTACATATGGCGCGATTTTGACCGAAGGCATCGGTTGACCTGAAGGGATGCTATGACCGCGCGCTCTCCGCCCTCTATCTCGAAAACGGTTCACCGTATGAAAAAATTTTTCAAACAAAATTTGTAGAGAATTTTGTATTCTACAATATTGTACAGCCTACCATATGTAGGTTTTGATACAACATTTAGGTTGTCAATATACAACTATTTACAAACTTACAGATGGGTATCTCACATTCCGAGGTGAAATGCTAAAATGACTGGACTACGATGAAAATCACATGTAAGCGCGCTCACAGCGCGTAAGCGTCCAACGCGAACGCACGCTATGTATGAGCTATAGAATGGTGTCGTCCTTTTCAAATTTGGCGTTAATATTTTGAAAACTAAGGCATTCATATCGTACCATAGTGTGCATCGGATACGGCACACAGCCCAACCACATGGTTGAGGAAGGATTTCGTCCAAACGACATCTCCGATCTTCGCCGGCCGCGTAAATGCTTTCGATACAATTTTCTTTTCCCAAGAGGATTTTACCTCTCTATCCGTTAAAATTATTAGGACTTCATTGCGCGGGATTAATATTCTCTTAGAACTTCTGATCTTTATAAACTGTATTGAATTTAATCCTTTCCTAGCTTTATGCCAAAATTTTGTATGCTGTGATTGATTAGAAACAGCACAACGATATAATTTACCTCGTACTGTCAATTTAGTCAATCCATTCACGCTGTCAAACAGTCCATAAAAATCAAGAATTCTCCAGTTCGAAATGTTGTAGAGTTCTGTAGACCATCCTCATTGCGTTGGTAAAAAACTTGAGCTGCAAGGCTGAGTTTCATCTGCTTCATCTTATTTTGATCGAGATGATGTTCAGTTAATGAAGAACATCTCCGGAACAATCTGCAATTTGCATCATAGTCATAATAGCTTACAATATCTTGCCAGGAAGGCTCATATTCCTTCTCGTCTAAGTTTGTAAACTTTACGTTATATTTTGCAAAATTATTGCGCATTCATTTCAATAAATGCGGAGGGTAAAACAACGGAATTATTTCGTGCCCATCAATTTCAAAACTCACTTCGTTCCAGTCTCGAGTTTTAGTTTTAAAATCGTGTTCGGTGTCTTTCAATAACATATTAATAACTTTACAGTTTGCGGAGTATTGGTCGCAAACTGTGGCTAAATTATTAATACTAAATATTTTTTGAGAGATATCAACAATGAGAGTTTTTAAATCTGAACTATTTACTCCACCAGCTGAAAAGTAAAAAGCAACAGGCTGCTTCCATCGATTTTTAATTTGCTTGAACATAAAAACTAGTGCAAGATCTGCAAGTAAAAGCTTCCTGCCATTTGCCTGTTGAAATCCTATTATATGATCCTTTTTCTGATCATATGATAAATCAGAAGATAAAGATATCTCGTCGAGCATTAATACACAATATTTGCTGCAAATATCTCTTTTGCGAGAGATAGCAGCTTCTAATGATTGGAAAAGCTTATCGTTAATTCCAACATGTAATGGGATATGCGACAGTAAATTTCTTAATTTGAAGACTCGGCAATATAAATATTTGCCTCCAGACATAGCAGGCCTTTGGCGACTTTTTATAAAATGTCAATGCCAGAATTTTATCTTCAAATGTGAACTTTTTTCCATTCGTTTTTTTTTTGTATGTTCTCTCAATTGGCATTTTATGACTTGCCATCAAATTTAACGTTGCTGGAATACAAGAGAATTTTTCAGCACATTTGATGCTCTGCTGAAATTCATCCCATAAATTTGTATTTTGTTTATTAATTCTTCGCACCTCCTGTATCAAATTTTTTGATGTGTTATACATCTTATGGGCTCGAGGTGTCAAGGCATTGCTGTGTTTTTTGTTTGACTCTCTGCAATAGTTTACAGTTTTTAAAAATAAAAGTAATTAATATTATTATAATTTTCAAATGCATATACCTTTGCGAGAAACTGGTGTAAATCTAATTGATGGTTTTAGAAACATCCTTTGTCGCTTTGGAGTGCTCCAATTTTCTTTCGAATTAAATTATTTAAATAAAAAAGATCACTCAAAAAAAATATCTCACGGTGCATAATTACCAGTGACCGGTTTACCTGTAACCGGAATCCCTCTTATAGGACAACAGCTCCCTTCTGTCTTCCTTCATTTCATTAATTTCATATGATAATTTGGATAGAGTGTTCATGATAATATTCAACTTGTTCTCTGCGACAAATATTGAGACGAATGAATTGGTTTATTGGAATTTAAAAGATTTTAATAATAGTTTAAATATATAAATTTTAAATAATGTACCCGTCTCCATATTGGGACTCTTCTCTACTTCTCCCTGTTCAATTTCACATATCACTTCTCATAAATAAATTTAACATGAATGTTTTGTTGAATGATATGATATAAATGTATTAAATAATGTACCTTTCTCTATATTGGGGCTATCATCTATTTCTACGTTTTTCTCCTGTTCACTATCAACACAGGATGTGTACTTTTATTAGTTTATAATTTGAAGATGAAGCTTCACAACTCTCCGTGACATTTATTGCATTTCACAGTATCAGGGAGGGGCTTACACCCCTTAATCATTTTATGAACCTTCAATGGAGAATTACCTGTTGGCCACAAATACTTGTTTTCTTCATTGAGAGCCCACGAAGGTGTATATGTCCACATTTATCATCCTTATCGTAAATTACGACGTTGCTGGAACGTATGTAGGCTGCGTGTTTGGCGCGAACAATTTCATTATTTGTCCAAAATTCAACTGAAGATGAGTGAAACGATACTCTTATGACATTTTTTTAATGGAAATCTTATCAAGGTAATACTTGCAATTAAAGTATTACCAGGTTGTAGTACTAGTGGTGCACCATGTAGAGAAGTCAAAATCCAAAACATATCAATAGAATACTAGTATTGTAGAATGCAACATCAAGTTATACATCTTGAATTTAAAGAATATTCAAATATTCTTATATTCAAATTTCTTATTTCTATTTGGTAGAGTGTTGCATGCCAATCCACTACATAAAAAGCATAACTCGTGTTTTAGTAAATCTAGAAAATTCTTAGAATGTGACATTTTTTAAATTATTTTTAAAATCGTCCGAATGATATTGAGCTGTTTAGTTACGTGTACTACTATGTTACATATAATTTTTTTGCTCATGAGTTTCTTGTTAAGCGAAAATAAATCTAAAAAAACAAACGTGTTGGTAAATCAGTATGTAATGTATTGTAAATTTGTCGGTAGTTTTCTTGAATTGTGATTTGTTTCGAAATCAATGTTGTGATAATAATACTAAATAATGTGTGATTTAGTTTTTGAATATGTAAAATAGTTAAAATATAAAGCAGTCATGAAGAAACTTTATTTGTTGAATGCTAACAAAATAAATTTGGAAATAAAATAATTAAGAAAAGAAAATAAAATTAATAATAAAGAAAAATAATAGGAAATGTTAAGATAATAGATTATGGTAATAGGACTATTATAAATGGAATGAAAAATTATTGCGTACATAAAACAAGAGATAATGACTGAATTGAATGAAAGCACTGTAATTGAGCTTCAACAATAACTAACGGTAATATAATAACGAAATTGCGAATCTATTGGACCAGAACAATTAAGTATTTTTGGAAGTGAAACAAGATAGTAAGCAATATGATTAATATTTACTACAATACGACAGACCATATGAATATTTGAAGAGAGCATAAGTTTGCTCCTATCAAATAACATGAGCATATAACATGTCATGGAAGAATTAACTTTGATTGAGACAAATGCATAACACGAGGATTTAGTGTATAATACACGATATTTCATATACAATTTTAATTTTATAGTGTCAGTAATTATGATTTATTTACATTACAATTTTCTTGGTCTGTTCTTGAAAAATCACACATGACAATGAAAAAGAAAATTTGATTGATAATGATCATTGTGATGGCAATGATTTGATGGCTTTATTGTGCCAAACTATTTGAAATATCCAAATAGAAGTTAGTTCCAATCCAGTCAAGGACATTTATGTCCATGATTGTGAACCACTCAAAGTAGTTTTCAACCAAATAGAAGAAACCGCCCTGGATTTATCATATTAACCAAATATCTTACCAGATATCAAATTTGAGGCGGATGCAAAGTACTTTATACTCCAACAGTTTTTTTTTTATTTAATTTTGGATCTATTTGGCTGCTAGAATATCAATACCAAATGTTGAATAAAATGATATCTATAATTCAGTCGCAGAAGGAATTTTGACACATTTAATAATTTGGAGATATTTGGAATAGAAATCACAATAAATAGTGTTAGCTTGAAGGCTTTTCATCACCATACATAATTAATCAGGATCATAGACTTAATTCGTATGGATTTCGTAACCATGGATCAAATGGTATAATTGACCTTAGTTTATCGAAGAAGGTAGTGACATCATAATAAATAATATTTGCTCAAAGGTTTCGTTCAAGAGGATTGCTTTCATTTGTACGCAAGTCTTAACCATGTATCAAGTGCTGTAATCTATAGGAAAACGAAGATAATTGGGTATAAATTATTCAAAGTCGAGATTAATTTGTCCAATTCAATTGCCTGACTTAACTGATCTCTGGTAAAAGTTCTTCCCAATCTTTACAAAATTATTTATGTGTATAATATATATAACCAAATTTGTTAAATTTATTTAGAAGGAAATTGAAACATGTCATACAGCTTGAATAATATATAAAGAAAAACTAATATAGAATAAAATCGATTCGCACTCGAAATCGATATTAAAAATTTGAATTGATAGTTCAAAATATCAAGAAATCCTTGAAGAATAATCAGTTTTTAATGCAATAAGCTATATTTAACTAATTTCAAATATTCAACGATCAACACATGTAACTTGTAGGATGAACTTATAAGATATAATAATATTTTTTTTATTTTTCACTAATACTTATAATTGGAAAACTACAAACGCTGAAATATATTTCTACAATACATACATATGTTTCAATGTGGTATAATTATAACTATCGCTATAATGATAAAAGTAAAACATGTTTCTTATGATTTTTCTTTCATTTTTTTATATTTACCACTATATTAAACCTATACATATTTAATGTCGCACAAGATTTATTTTTGAACATACAAGACACTGCGCATTTTATGATTTAAGTTTCAATTTCTATACCAGAAACGAAACTACTTATTTTATATTTTTTTAGTTCCATATACGTTTCAATGCTTGTAATTCTCAAGTTGTAGATCCATATTTTACCTAAGTATGCTTTTTCATGTCGTTGTTTGTACCATGTAAACTCAAGTTGATTATTTTATATTTGATTGGAAAAAGGAATGTCTTCCACATGTACATGCACCACTTGTCTTTCAATTTCATATGATTTTGCTTTTGGCTTTGGTTTCGAAGAGCCATTTCTATATTGTTAACATATATGCTCATAAAATACTGTCAATTGCTCTGTTCAGGCGCCTGCAGCATTTGCGTCCTAAAAACATGCGTATTAAATTTATTGTGATAACTTTAAACTTAGTCCAAAAATCATCATCGCACGGTATTGCACGAATTTTATGTTATCAAACCGTCATCATGGCCCATAGAAACGCATCATCAACTTTTGCGTTCGAATCGTTCGTTGCTCTATAATTCTTGGTCTAGACTTTCTAGACTCTCGCCAGAGCTCAAACTGATTCTGCGATTCTTCGATTTATCGGAAATTTTTGGCTATAAATGATATATTTATTATACCCCACCGCCTAAAATGATACACGATGAGCAAAACAAATTTTAGGACAGTATTTTAGGCGTCCATCGCAGCTGAACAACGTAACACTAACGACTTTATATATTAAGATATATATTATTAATGCGAACCTGTATTTGTTTCTTAGTCTTAGGGCTGTCTTCCCGAAATCTTACCCTCTTCTTGCCTGGTTCAATCATCAGACAGTAACTTTCTCAATATTTGAGGACATGGCAAAATAAATATTTGCCTCCCAAAATAGTACGCTTTTGGAAAGTTTTTATACGGACTTAAAGCAAGAATTTTGACCTCGTCTGTGAATTTTTTTCCTTTAGACTTTTCTTAATTGAGATAATATACAAATTCTTGCCCTTATATTCAATATTTCTGAAATATTGACAAACCTCACTTGACAGCCTTAGGGGTACTGCAAAACTTTATTTTCCAGGTATTTAGGCCTCTATCTCATAATTAAGATCATAAGATGCATTTATTAGTAAATTTAAGGAGTTAAAGCATAAGGGAAATTCAATCTGAGTGAATGTATTATTTCCTGATCCATTAGTTGAAATATTGATATATTTGATGAACATGTCACATCATTCTTGTAATATCAATAAAATTATATAAATAAATTGACATACAATCACATTTACCACATACTTTGAAGATCAGAGTTCCCGCAATGAAAATGCAATACCAATAATGCAAATATAATAATATGAAAACAAACTCACCTGGTCAATTTATCCCATCATCAAAGAATATAGATTTGAATTTAATTTCTTCCGTTGTTATTTAATGTCATAGCGCTGACGAGCATATCGTAACCAGTTTGAGACTTCTTCTTACTCAGTGATAAGTGAGTGTTATAACATCTATTTCAAATATAAGAGAATTTATTATTTAAATTTGTATAATTACGAGTAAACAATTTCATAGTAATCATTTCATAAAGAGGGACATTGTTCTTCAAGCCAAGCCTTGAACATTGCATAGCCATCTCATTCAGCATTAGTCGCTTACACACAATGCAATGTGCAGATTGCAATGTGTTCCTCCCCTGTTCTGTAACCAACTTCCATAATAAAGAGTTGCTTAAACAATTACGCAGATAAGTGTGTTTATGCATATATAAATATTACACACTGATCATATACAGATATACAAATATATAATATATTTATACTAGAGAAGACTTACATATTTTTTACAGAACTCGTTGTCATCTCAGACGCATTTCTAGTGTATTCAATTTCTCCATCGTCTTCAATGGCAAGATCAAGTCAATCTTCTTATGCAAACATTTGAAGTGAAGATACTACTTCAAATTAAGACATTTATTGACTTCATAATAATAATAAAATAGATATTAACAAGTCGAGTTGTGAGATCCACTATTGTGGATATCCATAATGCCTTTTCGTTGGCATGGACTCCTGGGGGTACATATGGACCACTTTGGGAATCACTTGTTCTAAACGAACAAATATTAAGATGAAGCAGCTCTACTTACATTGTTGTAAAATTATAATTATTTTTGCATTTGATAAGTTTTAATTCTGAATTTAGTTCATGTTCATACCATGAATTTTATTTTACTTACTACTATATAATTTTTTAATTCAGTGTTATTTACTAAACAGTATGCATTTTTGATTGTGAAAAGTTCCCAACTATGACTATCGGTCTGTTGAGGAGAAATTATTTTATGAAAACTTGGAATTTATTGGAATCTTTCTTGTAAGTTAAACAGCTTTTTCGAAATTGACTAAATATTGTCCTTTAAAGCATTAATGCAAGAATTAACACTGAATTGTTTTTTATCTGTATCTATTAAAACTAAGAGCCAACGGTTAGTAATATTATTTGGTGCTAGATATTTTAAACCTGATGATAATTTTATAATGAAGTTATATATTATAATTTATAATATGATCATATTCATGAACACTTAAAATGTAGAATTTTTTGCTATTATATTTAATTGATGCTAAGTAAGAGTCAATGATTATGTCATCTACCACTCATTTCCATACAAAGTGAAAAAATTATTCAATTTAATGGCACATTTACCAAAAAAAATCCTATAGTATACGATATATCCCTATTATACATGAAAGGTTTTATATAGAAATGAAAATGCTTAGCTACATTATTGTTAGAGCACAAACCTATTTTTAGTTCTGTACTAGAGTCAGCAGAGTTGTTTGAGTCTAGGCATTTATGCAAAGAAAAGCATTTTTCCTACATAGGTAAAAATTTACCGGATTATTAGATTTTTTGTTTCATATTTTCTTTGCATCTCTAATATCTACTGTCGTGGTGTTATGGTGCTCATTTAATTTTTCAGTTACTTTATTTACTGTGTTGCTTCTTTTCATTTTTTTAATATTGTTTTCCGTGCTTAACTTCTTCTGACTTGCATTTCTTCTTTTTTTTTTCTAATATAACTTTCGTTGCTCTTCTCACGATTAAGTTTCTGTGTTACAGGGCGTTTATTTATTAAATCATTATTATAAAGCGTCAACAAATTTTTAATTGTATTCGTGAAATGTGACTGTTTCATATATTTATCATCATGGCAGATATTGTCTTTAATGTATTGAAAAATAATTCGACAGCAGCATTTGAATACAAATGCTTTCTGTCATTATCTAGCATTAGTCCTGATCACAAAGGTATAATTGGAATATACCTGTCCATTACATAATTTAAGAAACCTGGAAAGCAAAAACGATTAGTAAATCTTTCTTTCGGCATAATCTTTTCGGCTTTGCATTTAATATGAAGGAAATCTTTATAAAATAGACTATTTCGTACAAGATCTTGACATTGTTCACGATAATTTGTTATTTCTGAAACGTCAGTATCAGTCAAGATTGTCTTGTTTGATACTGAGTCATTATTTTCTAATAGATTTATTTTCTTGATCGCTAAATCTATTAGTACATTATGATATTTGCTACCTAAAATCCACACAATATGAGTGAACATTTTTCGAGCATGGTTTAAATCTCTACATCTTTCACCTAAAAGGAAAATAATTGAGCTTACAGATAACGACATTATTTCCTGATTACAATTTGCAAATTTTTTTGCATGATATGACAGTCTCTTTGTGGAATGACTGCAACATAAATGCAGTGTTATGTTTTCTGTAAATAGTTTAAAACTATTATCATTCAAAAACATATAGCACTTATTAATATAATCAATCAAATTTGTCTTATTGCAACCTTGGATTATTGCATGAATGCTTGCATAGCTGTGGTCGCAAACCACATGTTTAAGGCATATGACCGCCTAATTCATCTATACAATCTGTAATACCCCTTTCAATCGCTCTAACATTATGTTCACTTAATAAACTATTTATCTATGGATATGTATAACGATCTGTATTTGTGGGCACTATCATTACACCTGAATATAAAAATATTCTCTTACAAAAGGAGTAAGTTTTTTTTACTAAACTATCTGTCGCAAATACCCTTTTAATACATCACATGCTTCATTACTTACTGCTACCGGAATCATCTTTAACAGGTCAGATAAAATTTGCTTTTTCGATGGTATTGTCAATTCCCGTAATATCATAAGGATCCATATTATCGTCGGGATGGAAGTCATTTTTCTTCTTTTCTTTATACTTTGCCTGATGACAAAATCAAAAAATAGTAATATACCTAATAACTTCTAATCACAAAAAGTATTATGTTTATTAAAAAATTATTTTATTGTACTCGCTATAATTTTAATATCTTGTTATATAATCGATTCAATAATTATTTTTATTGTTAATAAATTTTATGTAATTTCCTATCTTTCATGATTTTATTAATTTTATTAAAAAAAACACTTTTTGGTTTTGTATTACCATTGGATTTTTTGTTCAAAGTTGTATAAAGCTTTCGTAAATTCGTATATTATATTTATAATATATTGATAATAATGAATACGGTATCATGCAGATTATGGAAAGAACGAAGAAATATATTGTTACCGATTACATATTGTTATTATTTATTAATAGTTATTTTTTATAATTCATTTATTATTTATTATTTATTATTTCTTTATTATTAATTATGTAATTTATTTCTATATTTATTTTAGACTATAACGACAATCATTGATCAATAATACACATTATAATCCTTTTTTTTACAAAATATTAATAAATCAAACTATTTTGATTCTATTGATATTGAATCCTAGTAGAATTCAAATAAAGAATGCAGATAGGGCTTGTCTAAATAATCTGTGGGTAAGAAGCCGTATTAGGGCTCTAGTAATGAATTTCCAATACGGACCATATCATCATATCATGGGCAATACGAATTAGGGGTACAATAGGGCATCCAAATATGGCCCGTTTCAATTATTATAGGGCAATCCGTGTTAGGGCTGTATTCAGGCATGCCTTTTATGGACCCTATTCAAATTACCATATTAGGGCCGCCCATATATGGCCCCTATGAGGGCCATGCACTAAATTCCGTAATACGGACGCCGGAGTACAGTCCTATAGGGGCCGGACCTGTGTTAGGGCTTGCCGTAACAAATTTCCACTCGGGAAGCTCTAATATGGGCACTTTTTTATTTACACGTGCATAGCGAAAGTTCAAATCGCAAGGATATATTGCAGCTTTCTTAAAACACTCTAAAAATGTTTCCTTTTAATATTTTTTTTATTTGTACCATCTTCAATATGAAATAAATCCTCAAATTGAAGATCTGAAGAAAATAGCTTAATTTCTTTAGGGATTTTGTCTGTAACACTAATTTATGAGTTTTCGATATTACTATATTCTAAAGCACAATTAGAAACACCAGAAAAATTGCCAGTCATCGTGCTTGACAAAACATCCATTTTTGTAACAATATAAGATTGTACAAAGCAAATATTCTAAAAATAAAAGATTAAAAGTTAATAAGGATAAATTAGGATAAGTATGATTATGTAAAATATTTATTTTGTTTTTTATAAATATAAATAATATGCCTCACCTTAATATTGTTATATTATTAATTTGTCAAAGAAGTTCCGGTATATGCCGAATATTGCTATAATACACTATAAGACCCTAAGAATAAAACGGAAAAACTCGTAAAAGTAATAAGTTATTAATAAAATATTGTTCTTTATATTATATTGATATTTAAGGCAAATTGCCATTATAACATGTTATCAATAAATAACATATTGATCGTGTATCTTATAAATAATATGCCTTGCCTTACTTTACTATATTATTCCAGTCCGAGTGAAAGAACTCTATCTACTACTTACCTGCAGTATTTGCGTCCCAAAAAATGCTTTTTAAATTTATTGTGATAACTTTCCATAAACATAGTCCAAAAATTATCCTCATAGTATTGTACGAATTATTATGACATCAAACCGTCATCATAGCCCATACAAACGCATCATAAGAAGGCGTCCATTAATCACGTGAGCGAGCTTTTAAGGATTTTTAGACCCCCCTCCCCCACCAAACATCACGTGTATTTTTAATTATATGAAAAAAATGTAAAATTTCTGATTTTTTTTGAAAATGTTTGAACTTTTTTTTAAAAAATAGTAAAAAAAAATAAATACACGTGATATCTGATTCTATGATTCCACGATTTCTCGGAGAAAAGTCAAAATATTTTATTTTCATAAATATAAATTTTCGGCTATAAATTGGGATGGTGGATATATATATTTGATCTTATAAAATAGTCCGCACATGTGCAAGTGTAGGTATGACAATACAATTTGCAGTTTTTGCATCTTACGCATGTTGTATTGTAAATAGCATTTTGTAGCTTAATCTCGTATCGCACATCGTTATTCTCTGAAGATTGGTCCTTCCATTCTCCGTGGTCAATCTCAATCACATCATTAGATGGTACTTTCAAGCTGTCTGAATGAGCTTTCCTAACCTTCTTATGCTTTTGTGAAACATTACTGCCATGTAGTCTTTCATTTCTTTTGAAGTTTGCATCCTTTTCACCTTCAACACAACGTCAATAGCTTTGTCCAATCGCCTGGCACATTTTTGTCCCATAATTATGCTTTTTAATTTATTATGGTAGCTTTCGTGGTACATATTAGTATTAATGCTCAAGGTTTTCCTAAAATAATATGCCCAAGTTGTTGGTCTGTTTTTATATTTTTTTTGTAAAATATTAAGCAAATTATTGCGCATCCATATCCTGCTCAAGGGTTTTCACATATGAGTTCATTTCTCGCCAAAATTGAGTTTTATCTAAAATTGCTCTAATTTCTAACAAGCAGTTAAATACTGTGACTTGTTTTTCACTGTGTCGAAACTTTGCATTCACTGCCCTCTTCCAGCTTTGCGACACATGCTATGAGCAGAGTAGATTATTATCTGTTGGTGTCATAACTGATGACCAGGCATTATAATATGCTGGTGCATCATCAGACATAAATGTTGATGCAGCTATGATTCCCATCTTCTCTTTGATTCTATGATAAGTGAAATTGTGAAAACAATATTTCTTTATTGGAAATTTAAAAAAAATTACATGTTTCTCTTTCATGGTAGCTATGAAGGCTAATTTTAATTTATTATAATAGTAATTATAAATATTGAAGCAGGTTCAAAGCTTCTTACAAACTCTGAAAGATCAAGATTACATCGTCAAACAAAACAACTGCAGGAAAATAATCGATTACTGTCAATTTATTAGAAAATTTTGAGCGAGGTATTAATTTAGATGTTAATGTCAACACCATTGACATAAGTAAGAATCGAAAAACGCTACACCTATTCACATTTAAACATATTATTCTGTTATTTTTTTAGATGAACATTATATAAATATGTATAATGGTCGACACTAATAAACGTGTGCATTACGAGTGTTACCATATTACTAATAAACATTGTTCAAAATTGTTATATGATGTATTTATTTTTACTTAACTTAAATTTGCTACTTCGTACAGTAGCAAATAAGTTTTACTTCAATCGCGTGTGATCCTTAAGCGCACTCTTTTTTTTATAAAAACTATCTTCAATTTATCGCAGAACAAATAATTTACGAAGTCAATTTGGATGTGTACAAAAAATATTTTCTGCATTATAATATTGGACATACTTCTCCGAAAAGAGATAAATTTCATAACAATCAGTCTAAACAGAAAGAAGAAAATCATATTAATAACGCATTACTTTACTAAAACAATAGAGACTTTAATGTAAACAACATCACACAATCTACCAGTCAGTCGAAAATGACTGATTTTGTTTTCAGTCAAGAAAATAGTTTCTACCAATATTCCACCTCTTCCAGTTTTGGCTAATACTCCTTCACAAATAATAACCAACTCATCACATAACTTTCATTTCATCTAAATCAAATTTGGCATACTTTTCAAAATATTCAAAACCTATCTAATAAGTTAAATAAAATCGATATTGTATTGTAAGATGTTAAAGCCTCGGTTATCTGTTTTGCCGAGCATTGGCTTAAAGAAACTGAACTCAAATTGATAAAAATCATAATTCTGCAGAAGTATTATGGACATGGAGAAATTTTAGAAATTATTTGCTTACATTCAATTTGTATTGAACTAAAAATGCAAATTGAAAAACTTTTTGAATACTGCATAGCAGAAATAACTTTTAAAGCTTTTTCTTTTTGCCTTATCTGTGTATATTGTTCACCAGACTAAAATAGATCACGAGTAATTCAATTACTTTATGATCTTAGTAACGAGCTATATAATAAATACAATAAACTGATTATTTGTGGTAATTTTAATATTCATTTGACAAAGCAAATATTTATTCAAATGATCTTAAAAATCAATTATATTCTTTCGGTTTTTATATTCTTTTGGTTCAGATTATATTTGAGCCGGCTCGAGAATCTAAAAAAAGTTCATCCTGCATCGACGTTTTTTTCAATAATTTGAATGTCTCGCATTATTTTATATAATACAACCCTATCTAATCATTTTGGCATTTTTCTCAGTATACCACAACACCGCGACGTTCTACCTAAACAATATAAATATATCAGACGATTTAGTAATTCGAATAAAATTATTATTTTTTTTACATTTACTTAATAGGGAAAGGTGGAATTCTGTAACAACTGCCTTTGATAGTATTTCAAGTTTTAACAATTTCATATCTAGTTTCTACAATAAATTTAATATTGCATTTCCATATATAATGTCATCATGTAACAATAACAGTGTAGTTAATCGATGTTTTTGGCAAACAAAAGGCATCTTAATTTCTTTTAAAAAACTGAAACTTCTTAAGATACTATCTAAATTTAATTGTGATATTGGTTTTATATTTGTAATATCGATAACTCTCTTGCGAGAGCCCTTGTAAACGGTTCCGCTGCAGGGTTGCGGAATAGGAACCGGATTCCCTTTCGCCCGATGAGTGTGAGATTTTATTCAAAATAAAAGACACCAACTTCAACGTAGAATTTCTCCTGGGGTTTGGGATCGACATCGAAATATTTAACTTGAGGGAGAAGTACATATAGAAGCCTAAAAATAAGTCATATTTTAAAAATAATTTTTATAGAAATATTACTTCGCTTACGTTTAGATAATTCTTGACAAACTTTTGTTCGTATAGCAATATTACATCTGTACTAAAATACATAGAAGTACTTCCGGTTATGGTAATGGTACAATTTCATCCTTTCCTGGTTTTGTACATACCACTCTAGCAATTGGCCAATGCAATAGAGGAACATTATCCTCCTTCAATAAATCAATGTCATCTCTTTTGGAATTTGGTTGAGTTTTACACCATTCAGTTTTTTTTTCAAATCTGGCATGTACTACTTTGACCAACCTATCTAAACTTGGTTACACATACTTGCTATTTTCTGACGTAATCTAATTGGTTTAATATTGGTGTTGTCTATGAACGGCTCTGGAAGGGCTGTTAATGCACTTCCGATAATGAAATGATTCTGACAAATATAGGCAGTATCAGTGCTATCATCCGTGAACGCAAAAATTGGTATGGAATTCAGCACGGCTTCAAATTGTGTCAAAACAGTCATAGCTAAGATAGTATGACTCCATGCTCCGGATATAATGCTTCATAATTTTGATAGAACCTTTTCAAAATCCTCCAAAATGAAGAGCATGAGAAGGTGTGAATTGCAAGGTTTATGTTCAATAATGTTGACGCGAAGATCAATTATTTTTCAACTTCTTGGACATAAATAATAATTTGAATAATTGTTTCAATTTTGTTTTTGCGCCTCAAATTTAGGCTAATTAACACTAATAAAGCAAGAATTGAATGCATTAACAATAGCACCAGGATATCACAATATCTTTCTAGATTAGAAGTGTTTTCGTTAATTTCCTGTGCAATTTAAAATTTTCTCAATAAAAAGTGATATTGGTTCCTAAATTAAACCAAGGCTTAAATTTATTGGAAGTATTTTCTGTTTTAGGACCAAATCTATCTAATAAGCTATAAATTGTAAAGTAAAAAAGATCGCATGCATCATTAATGTCAGAACATATATACAAGTTATCTTCCCCAACTTGTGTATCAGCTTGTCGATTCTCATTTGATCGTCGAGTTACCCGACGTGAATGAATAAGTGAATACCATTTTTCTTCTGTTGCAACCTGAATCCTAACCTTAAAGTTTGCTGATCCCAAATCTAAGTGTCGACGATGATTTCGGCGTCCGAACTGCTAGCCTTAATAAGGATGTTCTTGATGCTATGCCTTTTGTTTACGAACAGCATAGGCATATATTTCAATAAATATATACGTACATAACATTTTGTTAGCTTCGTTTGGATATATACCCGTAGGTGTAGGTGTGTCATAAATGTTGTTGAAAACAAATGAGTATTTAGCATATAAATTATGCATCATTTTTCCGTTTATTTGCACTACTTGCCTCATGTAGACCAGTTATGTTTACTTTCTTTGGTATTTCTTCTTTGATCGTGTAGGTTTAAAATTGATAATTGCAGTCCCTTAGCATTCCTTTCACTTTTTCATGTTTTTTTGCGGTGTCACTAAAGATTTTGTGTAAATAATTATTGAAGACCTGGTATTTAAAATTGATTTTAAACGTTTCTCGTAGATATTTTATTGTTAGGCGGGATTTTTGCCTCTTCTGTATTGCTGTTCTTGTGTTGGACGCCAGAGGTAGATGGCTCCGGATCAATAGTGGGTTTCTCAGGTTCCCTAAATGAGTTCACCAATCTCCCTTGAAGCCCCTTTCTTGGGGTGCAATGACTGCCATTTTTATATTTTGGAATTGCACTCCCAGGGTTTCCTTCCACTTCTTAACCCGACTTCTATGACCACCCTCTACCTGTGGAGACTGGCAAATCTAGCTACACGAATGAAACAAATCTTTAATCATAACTTGTAGACTTACATACTGACTTAGTTATCCTAATTAACGGAGTATCGGACAAACGGAGTTACGGAGGGAATAGCTACTATAAAGGATGATCTAGTTTTGCTGGGACTGTGGGCTTCTCCTAGCACAACAGACACACTACTATACATTAAGGTGTCCAAGGGTTTGCGCCTGGACCCGACAGACATCCTCGGAGGATGTACATTTCTTAATGAAAGCTTCTTAACTTGCGACTTAGATTTTATATCACAAAATTTTGTTATGCGGTTACGTAAAATGAAAGCGTTCATCGGCAATTGTCTAAGTATTATGTTTTGTAGTCCGTCAGTCCTGGTGCTTTTCTATTTTTTAATAAGAGAGCTTCGCAAACTTCTGATTCAGTGTCGAAGGATGGAGTCCAGTCATTGTTATTTATTTTGATAAATTTTTCTTCATTGAGTAGGTGTACAACTGGCAGTGACATTCGCGTAATACTTTCTGAGTGTATCGGTTAAATCTTGTGTAATTGTGTGTTGAGAAACTGATATCTGGATTTATTTTTTAATAGCTTTGATTATGATGGTGCAATTTCTATTTTCTTTTTCGGTGTTTTCTGAGAGCCACACTCGGATGGATGCTGCCTACATTTCTCTCTGGTTCCTTCTGCTTTGCTTTCTTCCTCCGTGAAACTATTCGGTACTTGTCCAACTCCCTGTGCGAGTCCATATCCAACCGATCCGATAATGCATCAAATTTATTTTTGAGTGCACCGCTTGTTTGCACCTCTAGGTTATTTTGATTCTCTTCCAGGCTTCTGCCCGGGAACATCCTTGGGTTCTTCAATACACCTAAAAATTCAAAGTTTTTTTTTTAATTTAAAAGATTCACTTTCTAATAGTGGTTATCCTCTAACCATTACCAACACCAACTTGGGGTTTGGAAAGAAGATTCA
>NW_020537423.1:0-32429 GCF_003426905.1 Ctenocephalides felis
AAAGCAATATGCAACCACCCTGACTATTATTTGCCGATACGTTTTTATAATATCTGCCACAAAAAAATTGATGACACCTAAAGCGAACTAGAATAGAAAATAAATCCTGTTGCAGCTTCGGTCCTGTGTGCAGAATATTATTTAAAGAGATGCCTGAAGTTAGACTTGACCGATGCGTCAAACCCTACCTATTTTGTCAAAATTATTATCTTTGACCACTGGATGATGCGGCAAGAATAGTACTTATTCTTAGCAGCTTTCTCTAGTGTCAGCATCATTCTCCCTCAGCATGATCTAAGTCGATGTTAGCTTTAATAAAATTGGAGTAGGCTGTGAACAAGGCACTATCCCTGGCAAACCGCCTCTCCCTCCAGTTCAAATAATTCTATATTTAGCAACAGCGAATGACGACCCAAGCTTATCTATATAGTTATCTAAAAATGGCAAAGCCACCTCAGACTGCCCATTCTCAAGTCTAGCTACATTTGCAACGAAATGATCCTCACATGCTTTGTCTGACCCAGTCATTGTATAATAAGAGGATACCTCCTCTAACTGCCAGAACTTTGTCAAACTATTATAAAGATCTCCATTGGATATGAAGCCAACATGTGCACGGCTCTGCATTTCTGATGTGTATACACCAGAATCAGCCTCCCGAAGCAACTTTTCCTAAGAATGAGAAGAATTTCCTAAGCGAATGCACCCCTGCTGTAAAACTTCAAAATATAGTTCCACTGCAATCAGCATGTCAACTACACCTGGAACGTTAAACATGGGGTCTGCTAGCGAAACATGGTCTGGCATCTTCCAGCCATCATACTCTATATAAGCAGACGGTTAATTGTTTAATTCTGGCCACACAATTGATAGTGCGCGCAAAGACTCCTACCCTTGACTTTATAATCAGCTTGACAGACTTATCACAAAGCGCACTCTGCTCCTGTAACATGCTTAACTTATGAAATGACGAGCTGACCGGACATTTTAACTTAGCAATAAAGAAGTTGTTATTAAATTAATTTGCGAGCCACTATCAATCAAAGCCCGTACCTTATGTTTGGGTTCCATCCGAGTCATAACAACAAGAGAACCGTTGATAACAAAGTCTGCAGGAATATTGGCCATATATATTGTGCTACTATAAGTGCTGGGCTTATGCTCAGGTTCCTAATTTAGGTAACACAATATCTGGCAATTTCACATCTATCGAAGTGTTAGATGATTTTATAGCCGGTTTTTGATGGCGGTCAATAATAGTTTCAATATTCGCCATCATATCGAAATATAAATCAGAGTACCCTTAAATATCTGTAGTGTACACACCTGGGGAAATGCTATCAAGCTGTACATATGTCTCATCCCAACTATGGCATCGTTCCACAAGTTTCTGCTTTCGAACTGAAAGTGCCTTAATATTATCACCCTCACGGAGTTCTGCTATGAATTTGTGAATTGCATCATAAACGCTTTAATCATTATGCACAATTATTATTTAACTACAAAAATATTGCAAATATTACAATCACAAACCGTGACAAAATACCTTAGTTTTACTATAAATAATGTATGCCTTACGGTAAGATTAAACAGAAATTAAAATGACTTAATATGATCTAACTAGGTGACTGATGAGTGATCTGCGACTCCTGTGTTAGTACAACCAGTCAGCAATACAGCAACAGTCTTTCATTCACTTTATATATTATAAGTGAACAATAAGTTTAATTAATGACTCACGCCCTCGTGTATGTATTACACGAGTCAATAATAATCTTGATCCAATCTCCACGTGTGATTTTAGCCTCGATATCCTCCCCAAACAGTGTGGAGATTTGCCAATTTTTACGAACTCGTCGATCTGAACAGCGTGGTCCAATACAAGAATTTCACTTGGACAGCGATGTGAAGCCTAACCTCAAAGTCCGGAACCCCCAGATCTTCTAAATGTCACGATTTCAACTGCTTGGCCGTGTCGATAAAATTATTATGCTCTCCATGTGTTTACGAACGGCTTAGATCACTTCTAATGCCGCATGCGTAACCAAACAATACACGCCGGTAAAATACTAGATATGTAAAAACTTTTCTCACCACAGTGTATAAAAATCTCAAAAATAATACTTGCACTGGTGAATATCCGTGAGAAAGACCAATTATGGTAAATTAAAACACTGGATGGCTTGTTAATAGTATATATTCAATAGATAGGTATATAATATAAGAGAGTGCATAGATAAACAAGTATAATAGATGCTATGTCTGGCGGGTTGACGTTACCTCGATTGAAATACAAATTTTTAAAAATAGATGGCAGCACATGTATAATATTTAAATTACCCCGGCTTTACTTCTTATTAGTACGTATCGTATACAGCCCCAAAAACCTGAATAATTTTTAATATTGGAAATAAGAACAAATCATACGAAATACAAATATATATTTTCAAAGATATTACATATGTTTAAAGAACAATTAAAATTATGTTATATTAACAATTATAATTACAGTTATGAAATGTTTGAAAATATAATAATTATTATACATAATTATAAAAGTATTATAATTTCACAATATGCTTAAATAATATTTCAAAAACTAAATATCTAAGTGAAGAAAATCACAGAAGTATTTAACTAAACTAAGCACAAATAACTGACTAATATTAATTACTTAATGACTAATATTAATATATTAAATCTTAAAACTAAGAAGAAACTACAAGCACAGGAGCACGCAATGAAATTACAATTTAGAAGGAATGACAAATAATACAAAATTTAAAGGGTTAAGAAAAAACAAATAATTTGTTAAAAGTACAAATACTTCACAAACAAAAAGTCCTAAAAACATAAAAATATATATTGATATCAAAATTGAGAGAAATTCAAATTCCTAGGATTAAAACTCATTTACGAGACATTGTTCTTTATTAATTCTGCATGTAATAGTTATTCGCTATCTAATGAATTAATAGTAAAGTTGCATTTAACAAAACCTTCAAATAGTTTTTGTACGAGTGTTTTATAACATTACATTTAGCCATGTTCCATCATGAAAACATTATCATTGAAATTGCCATAAAAGATCAACAAAGTGTTTACAATGAACAGAATAATGTTTTATGCACATACAATTGTTTATGAATCAAAAGATAAAAGCAATATTTTTGATTCCCAAGGTCGGTAACAAATATATCTTGAATTTAAACATTATATTGGGATGTTACACAAGTTTTATTTGAAGAATATTATAACACTAATCTTCAATCAAAATTCATTAAAATATTATGTATGGTATAGACTCTCTTTATAAATGTTTACATTTGCTAATGTAATAGATAATCTTATTAAATATATCAATGAACTTACGTTGATGAACATTTAAACCAATACTAGTTTACTTTATAAGTGTTTACATTTGCTAATGTAATAGATAATCTTATTAAATATAACAATGAACTTACGTTGATGAACATTTAAACCATACTAGCTGAATAACTGTTTTGCAACTTCAACAATATGAGATTCAATCCAATCATATAACAATTCGAAGATAATGGTATTTCATCAAACATCAAAACACAGTATCTGCTACTAATACTTTTTAAAAGAAATAGCTGAACCTTATGTTTTAAATAGACACTCATTACCACCGCTATACTATTGTATCTCTGAATGCAACTTTCTCAATGTTTGAGGACATGGCAAAATAAATATTTGTCTCCAAAAAAGTAGACCTGTGGAGACTTTTTGTACGACTTATTCCTTAAATTATTGCATTGTTTATGAATCCTTCTTGTCATTACATGTTGCATTCCTTGGTTGTCAAAAGTACTCCTGCGCTCTGTTCGTGCATTTTGCAGCAATTTGCAGGTACCCCCAAGACACCTATTCAATATAATAACATGTTGAAATATCTTGATTATATATAATTATTGCTGCAATTATTATTAAAAAATACCTCTGCGGAAACTTGTATTGGAATAGCTAAATATTTTAACCCGCACTTGACACTTTTTTGGGTACTATAAAAACACTTTGCCATATTAAATTTCACAAATGTTCACTTAAACAAAATTAATTAATTAGAAACAACACGAGTTCAAAAAGTTAGGTTATTCGTACAGCCGTACAGCGATCAAAACTTGACAGCCACTTGCATGAACTACGAACAATTTGTAGTTGAAATTGAGTGCACATGAGCCATCTGTTTTTAAAAATTGAAACTACTCAGGACCAAAACAGTGCAACGCGCATTTGTTCGAAGATAACTCCCCATGAGAGAGTGTATCTTATTAGTTCTATGTACAGTTGCGACAGGTTATGTCAAACGCGAACAGTGCGATTGATATACACGTTACCAACATGCTAACAGTACGCACGAAGCGCGCAGTTTTTAAAGTGTAAGAATGAGTAATGTTGTCCAAGAATTTTTGCTACGAACATAAATTGTAGGATAAAAAATTTTAAATAACACACTTTCAGGGACGGTTTTCCTTCTTTAGTTTCGACTTTCTTGCTACAAGATGGCTCAAACATTCCTTGTTTCTCTACTATTGTAGGGTCCAAGGAAGCTACAATGAAATTTTATATTAGAACAATACAAATCGATTAAAGCTTATGTAATGATAAGTGAATTGCTTTGGCTGCCCATGTCATTCATGCATGCAATACCCGAAACCTTCAAAAATGTTTATGCCATATCCTCACTCTTGCGTATTGAAACACCTAGTTCTACATAAGGATATTTTTAAGTAAACTCATTATAATTCATTTCAAGAGTATATGTAAAATATATTACGGTATGTGTTTCTATCTAGAAGGCAGTTTTGTTCTGCATATGGATCTCCACTGAAACCTAAATAAGAAAACATTAGTGTAAAAATGTTGTTGCGAAAATTATATTATATTGAATCGCCTACCTGACATGTTTAATGTTGGCAATGCATTAGGTTTTAGTGTAGTGCCTGTTATATTTCTTTTGCATATACTTGCAAAATGTGCGTCACACACGAACCGAGACCTATTGCAACGCAAAGGTGTTAATTTCTCTAGATCAGGATTATTGTTCTTTCCAGCCAAATAGCAAACATCTACAACATCCAAAACAATATTTATTTGTAATTAATGTTTGGTTATTTTATTCCTAATACGTACTTTGTCATTTCTCGCTGCAAATACATGCAATTTTGCATTTTTTTAGTATTAGTGCACCCTGGAACATAACACTTTGACATATTGCTTGCAAACCAATCACCTAATCACTGATAAACTCAAATGAATACAACGACTCATCTACGACTACGACACTCATGAAAATGACAAACGTTCTCGAAATTGTTTGATTGCGTTGAAATTCTTACCCGATGAGTGTCAAATCGCTGCAAGAGCGCATCTAGGGAGAGCAGCTCTAACTAAAACCGAGCTACAAACTTTTGTTCGGAGATTACAGGCCATGGCTCCAACTGCCTCGCCGCTAGCATCGGTTTTCAAGATGAATGGTTTTTCGAAATCAGGATACTGTACCTAGTATGGGTGCACTAGAAATTGCACTCTAGAGAGTATTGAATGATATTTTTTCTCGAGGACCCCATTTCCATGCCTCATTTTTTCTTAATAATACATTCAATGGATTTGCAATTTTTGCAAAATCTTTTATAAATTTCCTATAATAACCGACTAAATCTTGTTTCTCTGGGGTTTCTAGGAGCAGGAAAGTTTTGGACAGCCGTTACCTTTTCAGGATGGGGCGGTGTCGCCTTTTTCTGATATAACATGCCCAAGATACGTTAACTCACGCCTCAGAAACTCACATTTTATTGGCTGTTACCATAAATGTTAATATCATCCATGTATACTAATCTTTTGAGTCCTTCAACACCGGCCAAAACCAGGTTAGTTAACCTCTGTAACCCGCTAGGAGCATTTTTAAGACCAAATGGCATACGCTTGTATTGAAACTTTTTTCCTATAACTGTGAAGGCTATCTTCGTCCAATCCTTCTCGTCTAATTCTACCTAATGGAATCCGCTAGCTAAATCTAGAGTAGAAAAAAAAACTAGAATTTCCTAGTTGATCCAAGATTTTGGCCACATTTGGCAGAGGATAAGTGTGGCTGACTGTAATTTCATTCAGTTTCCTAAAGTCGACACAGACGCACCATCTCCTGTTATTATCTATATCTTGCTTCTTTGCAACGACCAGAAGCGGAAAATTTCATGGGCTGTCGGAAGCTTCAATTATATCGTTTTTGAGCAAATCATCCACTTGCCTTTTAATTTCAATCTGCTGGGCCTGAGGAAGCCTATATTGATTTATATAAATAGGTTTTGCATCATTAGTCGTAACAGCATGCTTTATTGAATTAGTACAAGTTAGTTTATCACCCTCCAGATAAAATAAATCGTAGAAGTCTTCACAAATTTTTAATATTGATTCCTTTTCCTCATAGTTCATGTGATCGGTTCTAATACAATTTACCCTTTTTCTTCGTTCATAATCGTAATTCACATTATTACTCTTATTTAGTTTTAATATTTGATAATCGTCAAGCGGATACAGAGTCGGTAAAAATAATTTATCAATAATTGTTACTTCTTTATCTTTAGTGTTTATTATTTGAATAAACAGTCTTTTATTAGAAAGTTTTAAAATACAATTGGCAACATAAACTCCCTCTAGTTTACATACTCTATCGATCGTAAAGGAAACTGTCGTTTCTGTCCTGGGAGGAATTACATGAGTATTCGTCAAGTCATCTATCAATTTTATATTCTAAATTTCAGCTGAAATGTCAATCGTGGGTCCACTAGCCCTACGATGACTATTATTGGGTTTTACTACCCTATTTTGATTCTTTACAGTTTTAACAAAAGCAGGAGTCACAAAAGTGTTAGGATACTCTTAGAGTCTAGAATTTCAGTACTGCTAACTGTGCTTCCTTATGCTAGCTGTCTTTGATAATTTATTTTTCTCACTAATTTTTTTCGAATAATTTACCGATTTAATTTTTTTCATTTTTCTGCGCTCAGATTTTTGTTTGTTTACAATGCGCTTATCCATGCGAGATGTCGGCGCGGTTTCAGTAGAGTCATCAAAACGTTGCGTTGTATTAATATTTATTGTATCGCCCAGTGGAACTGTAATTAGTTTGTTATTGTTCGTCATCGTAAACGTATTAGTGCAAAAATCAAGTTGGGCTTTGTGTTTTAAAAGAAAGTTCAATCCCATTATACCGTCTGCATCAATGTCAATACTGTCAGATATTACGGTAAACTTGTGCTCGAACTCAGCATCGCCAAGTTTAAATTATAGCAATACCGAGCCTTGGGTATACACGTGTTTACAAGTAATACCTTTCAACCTCGACACTTTGTCAGAAGCTGTACTACTAGAGATACATTTGTTATATTTAATAATTGACATTGATTGCATTTTTTATTATTTACCCTTAAGCCAACTAGGTTTCTATTTATAAATTTTCTTAATGCCACAGTATTAACTTTATAATTATTTATACAGGTGTGTCCTTGATTTTTGACACACCTGGCGCCTGCTCGTTTTTGGATTATTATCGGTAGACGCGCGATTTGTCGACGATGATCTCGAACTGGGTTGTGCTGGATTGCTGCGTCAAACATAGCTTCGTCTGTCAGTTTGGGGTTCCTCAACCTGGTCATCTGCGTTGAACATGGTTCTTCGCCGACAGTTTGACATTGAATGACCCTTTATTTGACAGATTGTACAAAACGGTGTCGAGTATTTTTTTCTGAATTTGTTGCCTTGAAATTCTTTGCGATCCAATTTAGTCCTCAATAAATTTTGTTTCTCTTGCATAGCCAATAGTTACACTTTCTTGTTTATTACTATTCTTTTATTAAGGTAAATTTACAAATTGTTTCGGTATTTACCATATCGAACTGCAGTCGACGACTGTACTCAATAATCCCGTCGATGCCCATTGCGCAGGTTTTATACTCGGTCCTCAACGGTACCCGTCAGGTTTACACAACCTGCTGCAATGTGCCAGGGGTATGAAACCCTTACATCATTTTTAAGTTTTTATAAAATAAGGTTTATTACATATCAAATCATTTGCTACGGGCATAAATTGTAGTATAAAAAATTTTAATTAACACACCTTTCAGGGACGGTTTTCCAACTTTAGTTTTGACTTGTGTTTGCTCCTGTGATAACGTAATTTTGGTCCAGTGTGTAAGATGTTATCGAGCGAGATACCTGTAGATGACTTTACTGAAGCATCAAACACAACTAGTATTTTACTGAAATTTCCATCTTTCACCACTGGATGGTGAGGCAGAAAATAATAATCACTCCCGACAGCTTTCTCCGGAGTTAACACAATTTGCCCAGCATGACCTAAATCAATATACTCTGTTACAAATTAGGAGTATGCTTCAAACAAGCTGACATCCCTAGCAAATCGCCTCTCTAAATTCAAGAATCTATGTTTTGCAGTAACAAATGATGATCCAAGCTTTTCGACCTGGTCCTCCACAAACGGCAAGGCCACCTCAAATTGGCCATTTTCAAGGCGTGTAACATTAAATGATCTTCACACTGCTTATCTGAACCCGTCATAGCATTGTTCGAAGAAGTTTCTTCTAACTGCCAAAACTTCGCCCAACTATTGTGAAGATCCTCATTAGAAATAAGACCAACGTGTACATTACCTCGAAGTTCTGCTTAAAGACACCAGAAATCAACCATCCGAAAGAGCTTTTCCTTGAAATAGGAAGATGATTTAGCCTAATACATCCTTGCTGCAAAACATCAAATATAATTCGACTCCTATCAGCATATCCACGTTGCCAGGCACATTGAATGACGGATCTGCCAACGAGACATTGTCAGGAATCTTCCGGCCTTCATAATCTATAAATACAGATGGTAATGCATGCGTAATTCTATCCACAACCACACAATTGATGTTTCTAGAGAACGCTCCTATCCTAGATTTGACAGTCAACTTTACTGCCTCATTGCACAAAAAGCTTTGGCCTTGCAAAACGCTCAGTCTATGTACCTCTGAATTAATGGAACATTTCAGTTTCGCCAAAAGAGAATTAGTTATTAAATTTATCTGAGAATCACTGTCTAAAAGTGCTCTCACCGTATGTTGTGCTCCCCCCGCGTCAATGACAGTAAGCGAAACAGTTGATAACAAGGTCTGTACACCTGTGTTGCTAGCCATACAAACCGTGCTACTTTGAGAAGTACTGGGCACAGGCTCAGGGTCCTCATGCAGCAAGGTATTGTGAGAGGCTTTGCATTTTCCACAGGTGTATCCGAATTTGCACTTAGCCACACTGTGTCGAGCTGCCAAACAACGGATACATATCCCATGTTAATTAATAAAGCTCTTTCTAGCTACTATATCTAATAATTTAAAATTCAGACACTTATATAAGGCATGATCCTCCCTTTTACAAAGACTACATGACTGTGTAGGCCTCTTGACAATGGTATGAACACTCTTTGTTGACGCTGGTTTGCTGTCTGAACTACAAGAATGTTCCAAAGCAGTTACCCGAAGTTCCAAAAAAGTAAAAAATTCCACTAAAGATGGTAACTGCCCTGACGTTCTACACAGATTCCAGGCAACCTACTCAGCATGAACAGCAAAATTACATCCCAATGTTCGGCAGGTTTATATATGACCTTTAATGACTGTATCTGTTGTCTTGCACTATTTAGAAGGGTCATCAGATTTTCAAAACTTCCTTTATTAATAGCTGGAATATTGTCTATACTCAGTAAGTGCGAATTCATTATCAAAAATTTATTGTTATAAGTTTTAACTATGAGGTCATAAGCTATATCATAGTTCTCATTAGTAATACTGATTGTGGAGATTAAGTTTGAAGCTGAATTTGTGAGTGCGCCTCTTGAATAGTGCAATTTTTGTACAGGTGCTAATTTGGAGTTATTGTAAATTAAACTATTGAAAATATCTATAAAGGCTGTCCATTCATTATATTCCCCATTGAATTTATGTAATATGATATCGGGCAATTTCACATCTATCGAAGTGTGAGCACCTTTCGCAATAGGTTTCTGATGTCGGTCAATTATTGTTTCTATTTCCGACATCATATGAAAATATAGCTCTGAGTACTTAAGGTACTGTACATAATTTTCGCCCCAATCGTGACTTCTCTCAACTAGTTTTTGTTTACGCACCGATAACTTTTTAATGTTGTCGCCCTCACTAAAGCTACTGATATATTTATGAATTGCATCAAATGATGCTTTAATCATCTTTTGCGTACTCTCTAATGAAACTAAGTCTACCATTATGATTGCAAATATCAAGTAACCAAACAAATCAAGGCAAATATAAAGAGACTTTTGAAATAAGGTACTCTATAGCTGAGGTACAATTAAACAATATATAAGTAAGTAACAACAAATAACTATATGTAACAACTAAACAAATAAATTTTGAATTATAAAAACTTATTGTTAATAAAATGTTCTTTGTACATATGTACACTTATAGATGTCAAAATAACACTCACGACTCGTGTATAGGCTATGCACGACCAATTTCCTTCTCCTCTTCACGTGATAGTAGAAGTTAAACAGCAAATATCCTCTCCAACAAAGCCAAAAAACTGCTTGGGGGTGCTGAGTTTTACGTGGACATGGAACCGGCAAATAGAACAATCCTTGGGCAGCGACGTGTATCCTAACCTCAAATTAGGCACCTCCAAATCTTCGAAAGTTGTAGATTAAAGCGTTCGAAAGCTAGCCCCAGGTAATTCAGATGCTTCTTCTTCTCTTTGATAATTATAATCGAACGACACAGAAACTTTATGTGCCGCATGCGTAAACAAATTATAACCAAGTACACACCGCACTGTTTTTACAGGCTTTAAATACCTCTCAGCCGTAACGATGGACCATTTATGGAACAAAGAAACGCTGGATGTATTATTTTTAATATAATATATATTTATTGCGATCATTGTGCTTCGACGGTTTGATGAAGAAGAGAGTCAACAACACTTATACACCTAATATATAATTTCATATAATCCTCAATTTAAATCCAAGTTGGTGTTTTGTTTAATGTCACCCAGCTATATAAATCCATGTCCTGAAAAACTTATTTTTGCCCATTCATCTAAATAGCTATGCGCAGTATGATAAAATGAAACTGCGTCGTCTCGGAATTGAGTACACTGCTTTGCAGATATTTTTTCTTCTGTTTGAGTTTATCTAATTTTGTAGAAACCGCAGTAGAAATAAAAGAATATTGAATCTTGTTTGTCAGAACTGTTTTGAACTACATCGAAAACACTTACCGTCTCTTTCTATGTGAATTATTGCTGTGTGGAATTCCATTGCTTGACTGTGTATGAAAAGTAGCTAAACTTCATAAAGAGGATGATCAAAAAATTTAGATAAATATAGAGGGCATTCTTCTTGCGATTGAAAATAAGATTGTAGGGGTGTAAACATTTGTAGAACTCTTTCAATGACTGCAGTAATGCTAGCCGTCTTGTTTGAGAGTAACTCAATGGCATCGAAAATTCTGTATCAACAAAGCTACAAAAGTTGTTAAGAGTTTCGACTCTAACCTTATACGACTTGAAATATAAATAAATTTTTGAAACAATTAATTCTTCAACAATTCAACATCTATCAATGAAATATCGGCAGCTGTTCTAACAGTGTTGTGGAAAATATGACCCGCAAATCCAACTTCTATAAATCTATAGTTCAACTTTTGCTGCAATTTGGTGAAAACATTATTCTGTCTTTTCCTATACACTCCGCCAAAATTAGAATTTGTGTTATCAGCACCACTGACAACTGCTCTGCTTTAGTTCTAAAATTTTGTTCTAAAATAGTTTTATTTCTTTATGATTGGATGCGTCAGTTAATATAGAAACAAATGCGCACCGTTTTAAATTACTGTGCAATATTTTCAAAATATTTGGAGCTAAAATGTTAGTTATAATTACTTCCGCTTTTCCGCTCCACACGAAAATTTAAATTCTAAAGTTGTTTGTAACAATTTAGATCTGCAATCCATAGAACTAAAACTATGTTTATGACAAACAGTATGGTACGCAAAGGTGCCTTCGATTGCAGCTAACAGTTCTTCTATAGAACCCATTTTTTCACATTTTAGGAATCTTGACATAGACGAAGTCGAAGCAACATCAGAAGCGGATATTTTACGTTTCGCAGAATTAAAATGGGTATTGAATATCATTACGGCCACCATGACTGATTGAAAAATTCGCAGCACATAAGTTGCACCTCACATCAGATTTTTTTTTTAATACAAGGATATTCTATTTGTAGTTCTTTATTAAATTCACATTTTCTTTTTTTAGAATTCATATCTATAAAAACTAAATCACTATTATTTTAAAAAATGAATAACTTATAAGTTATTATAACCGAAGTAATCACTTCTTACACACCAATAAAAATCACTTAATATGAACTTAATCCTTCACCAGACACATTTGAACTGACAAAAATCTTACTGGTAAACTTCTTAGTATAAAACTATCATAATTTTATGAATTCCAAAATTCTTATCTGCATAATACTCGGCGATTCTGTGATTGCATCAAAAGCTTGTAAAGGAGAATTCTGAAAACTTTAGATCCTGTGATTTCCCATTTACTGTTCTCACAAGGAGGACCCGCACGTTGCTCGTCTGGGATTTTGATGAAATTTGGCACAATGGTAGATTTTATGCTCAAACTGACCGTGGTAAAACATTAGAGGCCTATGAAAAACGGTTTAATTATAAAGATTAATTAAAGTTTGCATTTAAGCAGCGCACTTTACACATAGCATGGAGCGTTCTCATTATTATTATTAAAGCGTTATTATTAAAACTGATCGAGTCCTTAAATGCTACATCTTATGAAAAGAAACTTTTAACTCTTACATTTTTAATGACGAAGAAATAACTCGGTCATTAAACTTTAATATTTTATATTGGAATATAAACCGTCTTTCCAAAAATTATTTCAATTTATAATAATACTAACAAAACAAGATAATGAAAGTAAATGCAGCCCGTATTTCGGAAACCCACTTAAAGACAAACAAAAAAGTACATATTCCGGGTTATATATTATTCGAAGGGTCGTAATGATGGCTTAAAGGAGGTTGTTCACTAAAATTGACCATTCGGTTCGAATGGATCAAAATGTATGTTCTTAAGATAGATTAAAAGTGTTTAAGAAGTCCGTGATCCGGCGAGATGCTACCGAACTCTATTGAAACACTTGCACTTTGTCGAAGGACCAGATATATTTAGTTATTGGCTATATCAGACCGATTGAATAATAAAAATAAAAGATGATAAATAAATGTTTAATTATTGTATATTTGAAAGAATATTAAGACTTATAGATGATATGTTAGATAGTTGAAGTTTGAATTAGATGTTATAGCTTTGAGTGTTAATTTACGACTGATGCTAACTAGATAATATTTGAGTTGATACTAAATTATAAAGATTTTTCGATTTTATATATTTTTCTGATTGGCCCATTTTGTGGAATTAACGACACCCCCTTACAATTTTGGAACCAACCGGAGGCTATTGCGTTCATCAACCAATCAGGTGTTGGTCGGTGATTGCATGATACTTAGAATTAAAACTAGGTACAGGTAATGCAAGTTTCTTAGAAATATATTAATTGCAGGATGATATAGTTAGGGACAGGTGAATAATATTCTCAGAAAAATGGATTACTGATTTGATGGCAGATTTTGGGACAGGATGCGTGACAATCAAAGGGATTATTTTATCGTTTTAAATTATATAATAAGGGATGAGGGTTTATTATCGCTATCCTGTATGAATGTAATAAAATATAATAATTAGACAAGGGTTGGGAATGAGGCGTTAACATGCCCCCGGACTTAAAAAATTATGAGGAATTAATTATGAATATTTTTTAACATTACTTAATCCTAGTTTTATGCCATTGCTTATAATAATATTATGATGTTTGAAGAGTTTTAGCTAGCACATGACATTTGTTGATAATGTTAATTTTAGATTGATTGAGGCTAATGATAATGGTTAATGTCCTATTATTAAGTTATTCACTGACACTTTACTAGGGTCCTTAAAATTGTCCAAATGTTTATAATGATTGTTCACTGACACTTCACTAGAGTCGTTAAAATGTCTAAATGTTTCAAATGATTATTGATAATTGACACTTCACCACACTTTAATTATTTAATGTTTCAGATAGTTTTTGATTATTCGGTAATACACAAATTGTTTTTTATGTTTAATATTGATCATTTTCACTGTTTCACAATGTAATCACACAAAAGTTAGTTATTAGATTTCACAATGTTTTTGTGTTTAAATTTACTTTTACCACTCGAATGATGCCGCCGTCCTTAGGGTGCAGATTTGTGATAATGCCTAATCGCTGCCGTAGTGGTTCTAGATTTTCATCGAGTAGTAGTACCATACTACCGAATTCAGCTTACAATAAGTTTTGATGAATTATTGTGCCTTTTCTTTAACAGCCGCTTCTGAAGATGCTGCATTATTCTCCGACGAAGTTGATAGCATATTATCAGAGATTTCAAGCACGCATGGATTTAGGATTGATTTTGGTGGTTTGTCAATTGGGAGATTAGAAAATTTTGAAGGATTATAGTTATTTGGATTGGAACCTTGTAAAGATAATAGTCTAAAATTTAATATTGTTTCAATCTGTGTTAATGATTCGCGAGATTTGCTAGAGTTTGCGGTAAATTGTTTTGAAGCTGATATAAAAGATTCCGCGATCAAATCGTATATTACTTCCATGTCGATAGCTTTGGTGACAAAACACACGAACCAATATGTATATGCTTTATACCTTTTATGGACAAAGCTATGGTTATCCCTTAATATCATAAGATTGAATATTTGCACTGTTGCAGCTAAGATTGATTTTTTTGTTAATTTTTTTATTTATAGTGATATTTTTAGAATTAAATTCAAACCCTGTCTTGGCTAAAGTTGTAATTGTTTTATCGCCGATATTAAGCCAAGTATTCTGATTGTTTGAAAGATTTTGATAGTTAGCATTAGAATAATTTACTTTGTATTTTGCTTGATTGTGTTTAGTAGTTAGATTTTGTTTATTTAAAATAAGTTTTTCTGTTGCATTGACTTTAGTTGATAAGTCAACGTCACAGAAGATGTTTTTAATAATATCGCTTTTTGGATATTGAGTAAGATTCTTATTTGTTTCTTGTGTTATTTGATTATTGAATTCTAATAATGGTACTGAGGTAGTATCTCTTATTACCGTATTTGATTTAATGTCGTTTTTAGGTTCAAGACATACAGCGTTATAATAAGCTTGATTTAAGTTTATTGTTCAGTCAGCAACGAGCGTTCGAACGATAAAGATCTCAGTGTTGAATAGTGGGTAATCCGTAGCAGGTAGTTGAAATAGTGATACCATGGATAGCGGACCCTACGGAGAGGGTCCCGACGATGACCTTGAACAAATACAATTAGGTCCGTGCATAGGAAACGCATTGCTATATGTTATGGAGAAGATATGGAAACTGAAATATTAGGTTGTCGAGTTATGTTATTTGCATTATTAATTAGATAATTTTTAACGTAATCGGCATCAGTCATAGAAGTATCTTGAAGCACATTTTGTGATTCTAGTATCGGCGGGATGTTATTCAGTTCCCCATATTCATGTTTTTAGTTTTCCCAGTATTAAATTAATATAAAATACAAAATCAATCGTACATTAACCCACTTGTGTTCTTCACAATAACAACTGTATAAATAACCGGTTTGTAGGTAGAACTATTTGTTGACCTTTAGACATGTTATTGCCTCAGCGGTTGCAGGTAGACTGATTTAATACAATTGATCGAGGAAGATGACAGCAAATCTTTTGTTGTTGGGTTGCATCATGGTCAAGGAAAGCCAAATGATGCCAACGTGACTTGCCAACGATGACTTTCTTTTTTCGAATTTAAATTAATCTCTTTCCGTTGCAATTGAAATCGCAGCATTTAAGTTCGCAGGAGATTTACACTTAACAATCATTTTAAGCTCAGCTGTTCTAGTAATTCTGTAAACTAAACTTTTGTTGTAGATCCTTTACCCTTTTTATAGCCGCATCTATAAGTTGTCTAAGAATTGTTTTCATTCTAAGAATTGTTTGCAGTCTCAAAGCAAAGTTTTTCACGGTCTCATTTAGTACTTCTTGCATTTGAATTGAATTGATGTTGAATTCTATTTGAAGAGAGCATGTATTGTGTGACTTGCATAGCCCTACCTTCTAATTTGACATGTAAAATAAATTTTAATAATGCCCTATGATCCAGTCGTATCTATACTTTCAAAAGCATGTATGCAGAAATTCGATTTTGATATGTCCCATCAAAAGTTTTAACAATATCCATTGCTCTTCGTAAGAATAAAACTGGGCTAGGAGCTATGCCTGAAGTTTGATTATTTAGATCAAACTTTAATAAACGTAAAGGTAAAAACTCAGGATATGTAAAGGATTGGGGAGTGACGACTACTTCACTATTAAAAATTGCACTGACCAAATCCAAATTACTACTGTCACCTGAATTGAATGAAACGCGGTTTTCAAATATGGAACGTGTTGATCTGCTAGTCACGCGTGGCGTTGGTTGTAGCAATTACTCTCCTTATCATCAGTAAATTTTAACAAATGAATTAGTAACTGGCACAGAAAATGTGCAAACAAACAAAAATTCTCTATTTTTCTAAAACTTTGAAATCTTGTTTTAACAATAAATTTATATAAAAAATGGTACAATAGTAAATTTATATAAAAAATTGTATGGATTAATATAAAATTTCAGATTTATTCTGAATTTTTGGTTCTAAAATATCGAAATTGGTTCTAAAAATTTTGATTCTGAAAATTGGGTTTTTATTCTAAAATTTATATAATCTAAAGATTTACAAGCAATAATTCTATAATTAGACTATCAATATAGTTTATCATATATTTGAAATCTAAATTTTTATCAATCTTAAAATGAATACAGTTCACGGTCATAAAGACACCAAATTGATTTTTCAGTTAACTTTCTTGAAAACAAAAATGCCAATGGTTGCCATGATATCGATAAATTTTGTTGTACTTTAGCATAGGTTTCCTGTCCAAAGCATTAGTAAATATTGCTAAAGTTGCATTCGAATCAGGATGAGAAAGAAGTGCGGCATTTGCCAAAGCTACTTTCATTTTACAAATGGCCTTGATACATTTGTCTGGTAAATTTACAGGTTTATTTTCTTTAAGAGCATGTGATGATAAAAAAAAGAGTGCGCGTAAGCAAAACAAACAAATGCGATTGAAGTAAAACTTTTTTGTTATCATAGAATGGCATTTCAATTGTAAATAAATACATCATATAACAATTTTGAATAATGTTTATTAGTAATATGGTAACGCTTGTGATGCACACTTTTATTAGTGTCACCCATTATACATATTTATATGATAATAAATTATAAATTATATATTTATAATAGTATTAAAAATATTTATAATTTTTGAAAACAATAATGTAATTTAAATCATACTCCAAATATGAAATGATCGGTTTGTCATTGTAATTAGCAGTTCGAACTTGGACCTTCATTTGAGAAATGAAGTAATTGCTGATTAATTCTATTAATTCTATTATATTCTATAATATTCGTTCACACAATGCATTAAGTAGAACAAAGCCTAAAAAATATTGTTTTCACAATTTCACTCATCATGTAATTGTGATTGAAGAACTTCATGTAATTAAAATTAACATACATTCATTGACTGCTTGTATTATTTTTTACTTTTTTGCTGGCGATATAAGCTCATTCTTTGAGCAGCTGTAGTATCTGTGTTGCCTATAAAAATATTTTCCATTTTAGTAATAACCTCAAAGGTATATAGTAACCTCAAAAACCTCTAATAATACAAATTAATTCTTTGTTACTTTTTTACACGGCAAAGATTTTTTATTTGTTTTATTATTTGCACTATAATTATTTACGGGGGACGGGATAAAATATTCTACCGATCCAGACATTTTTTATTAACTCAAGATTTGTTCAAATAGTTAACCTTAAAATGTAATGACATAAAACAACAAAAAATTAACAATATGCTTCACGCTTACGGTGACGTACGCACGTACAAAGTTACGCATACAAAGACACGTCGCCTCGCACATGATACGACGTCCGTATAGAAATGATATCATCGAGAGAAAATGACGAATCAGGGGCACTCGACCCTTATCTTACCTTATCTGCCGTAACGCACTTACGTTGCATTTGTACGGATTTACACCTTAGTTGCGCCTAAAGAAGTTTTACTTCAAAAATTATACAGTGGAGCTGCGTTAGGTATGTAAGCTCTATAAAATTTTCACATACCTATGAAGCGTCATAATTATTTTGCCGTCTTTGATAGTTCAGAAGGTTAGGAAATTCTTCTACTGCAGCTCTTTTTTCCGGTAATTGAGTAGAACCTCTTGTCAATACCAGAATGTCATCTATGTGGCATACACAAAAATTTAGATCTTTGAGAACTTAAAACGTTTGAGCGGCGTTTCTTAGACTATATATCATAAAATTATATTTAAAAAGTCCAAATCGTGTTGTGTATTAGCATGTATAATACGTTGGAAACTTATTGAGAACTTCTTAGCTTTTTGTTTGTCTATTCGCTATGTGCGAAGGCATGGAAGGGGAACTCAAATTCACTGAAGCGTTCGTAGTGGTCATTTTGAGCGCTATGGGAGGCTATTATAACCGAAATAGTGAACAAATAAGCGGGAAATATTATTTTATTTCAAATTTGAATAAATTAAATAAAAATGAGGCACCGAAGTAGATTGTAAAAGCAACAGTAGGAAAAGCGAATGTAAATTCTATGAATTTTCTACAGCCAAATGGAAATTAAATCAACGTTAGCATTGGATAACTAAGTATCATAACCTTATTTTTATATTTAAATTAAATTTTGTAAAATAGTTTAAGTTGTAAAATTGTTATGCTTAGCAAAAAGAAAATTTTGAAGTCAATAAATTGTTCTAATGATTAAAAGCAAAAAAAGAATATATTGCAAATAGTTTAATATTAAGGCTGAAATATTGAAAAATTTAAATTTATTATATTAAATTAATTACATATATATTAATTACATATAATTATGGATTAATTTTAATTGAATGATTAAAAGCCGTATGATTGTATATGTAGTAATTGGATCTAAAAAATCAGAAGAGGTGTTGACTCCTGCCTACTTTTCAAAAATATTTCCTTCAATTTACAAGTCTCGACAAGTTAATGTAGTTGTTTTCCCTTGGTCATAATTTGAAGCTGCAATTTTATTTGATATGTGTTGGACTCAAATCATGTCTTTATAATAATGTCCGAGTCTTTAGTTTGACGAAAAATAATAAAAAAGGGATGAATTAAATTTTTATTTACTTATTCTATTAATAAAATATTTTTATCATTATGTATTTTTTTTATTATAAACTATTCCAAGATTATTACATAAGTTTCAAGCCACTTAACCTTAAAAATGTTTACTGCATTTCTTTATTTATTTAATCATTATACTTAACTATGTTTTAAGTACGCTGAAGTAAATTTAATAAATTCAATAAACATGTAGCGTTTACTTTATTATTGTATCTTGAATATTATTATTTATAACATTTATTTAATATCTTTTTTCTTTAACAAACATATAAAAACCGCGCACTGATAGCAAAATGATCAAATTTTCATATTTCATAAATAGTTCATATTTAGTCTGGCGCTGCGGTCACGCACATAGCGAATATCGCCCCCGTGACCGCAGCATTTACCTGTCCATGCCGATAACGCTGCCAATTCCACATCGTTTGTTACATCAAAAAAAAAAAACTAGTGGGCATCGTGCTTTAAGGCAAATTGCTGGAACTTACCGTACCAAAATTTTTTTTTTTTTAAAAGATTAACATTTTTGGAAAAAATTTACTCTGAAAGAATTAGATTTTTGAGAAACTATAAATTTTTGACAAAAATTTACTTTTTTTGAAAAAAAAAAGAGATTTTTTGAAAAAAAATTTATTTTGAAATATTTTGAAAAGTCTGAACTTTTTTTCAAAGCAATGGTACTGCTTTAACTGCATAGAGACGAAATATCGAAGCGCGTAAGCGCCGCGCCGCCGTATAACGAATAAACATTGCTACAGAACCCATAGGAATGTAAACAAAATTTATACTTATTGTTAAAATCTCTATAAAATATTTGACAATTTGATGTGCATATGTCTTATGATCAATTTTGATCGCCAGATGGCATTTTTTTTACTTTTTTTTAGGCTTGCAACGAATAGTGTATTCCGCAAAATGTCGAATACCGAATATTCGGCAACTATTCGGCGGTTTTTAGCGCCTAAACTCGTTTATATAAATGCAATTACAATTCTTAGTTGTTATATCGCTAATGCACTACATGTTTGTTCAAGTTTTATGTCTAGGCTTGCATTCGGTTACTCTTTGTTATTTAGAAAATTTGACTCCATTTATACTATTCGGCTGAGTGCCAAATATTTAAATAACATAACTGAAAGAGAAAAAAATAACTAAATAAAGAAAAATGCGATTCTTTACGTATATATATATATATATATATATATATATATATATATATACTAGCTGACCCGACAGACTTTGTCCTGTCAAAAAAATCTACCAAATCGGTTCTGATTGCTCTGTTGATCTTTTAAGGTGTCTAAAGCATCAAAAGATTTTTTATGTGTCATAGTGCATTCATCCCAAACGATCAATTGAGAGTTCTTCGAAAAGTTGCAAGTTGGAGTTTCATTGCTTTGCATACTTAATGGCAATTTTAGTGCTGAATGGGCTGTTCGACCAGCTTCGAGTAAAGATGCTGCGATTCCCGATGAAGCGAGTGCAAGTGCAATTTTGTTTTGTGAGCGAATTGTTGCTAATATTAAAAAAATCAAAAAAGTTTTTCCTGTACCAACAGGCGCTTCTAAGAAGTAAATCCCCCCAGTTCCATCATTTGTTACTTTCATAAGAATATCAAATACATACCTCTGTTGTTCATTCAACAGTGGAAGATTTGTTTCGATTAATTCTTTCAAATTATTGAGATCATACAGTTTTTCTCGATACAACTCTTGATAAAAAGCATCATGCATTGGGCGATTGGGCGATTGGGCGCGGCCAGGCCTATGTGAATTAATACTTTGTTTGACATCATCAAGCACATGTCTTCAATTGAAATCAATACTTCCTTGTAAATTTCTTTACTGATATTTATTGCATATATGTATTTCCCATTCTATTCCGTATTTGACACAAAATATCATCACACATATAATCTTTGTACTTTGTCCACAAATCAATCGGGTTTGATGGAAAGCATGTGGATATGATTATAGAAAACAATGTTCGTATTTGATGAGCGTGTGAAGATATTACAGCATCGCTGAGAGTTTGATCCCAATCAGCGTCATTTTCTAGCAATTGTAAACGTTGACGGGCTTCTCTGTAGGATCCACACAATTCACTATCAACAGTTCGTAAATGTTGGAATGATGTTGGGCCACGTACATTGACTAATAGCAGTCGTAAATAAAAACATTCACCATGGCTTGGAAGTAATGAATAAATTCGATCAATCGCATCGGTGGAATATGCATCTGTGTATCCTGGTACTGGTTTTCCTTGTTTCCGTCGTATAAATCTTCTTGATTCCAAGTATAATATTTTCGCATTTCAGAATATATCAGTGTTTGTGCAAAATTATCGTTTTTACATGTCACAGTAGATGGTAGCTGAGCAGCTCTTTGACCTGCGTTCACTGCTGTAAAGTACACCCTTTGCCCATTTTCTAAATGCACAGCTAAGTGAATAACAGAAGGGTGTCTTTCATGAATTGAAAAAGAAAATATTCGCCAAATTGCTTCATTACTACCAACATTGCGGCCCATTTGGTATTGAGTAGTTTTTATGTTCATTTCGGTCGTCATGTTCTTGTGCAGTACGATTAGATCGGTAATTAGCTTGGTTTGTAGCATTTCGTGATCTACTTAAATTGCCTCGTCTTATAGGAGGCAATATTAAAATATTGTGTCACATGCAATAACTTTTTATTCATAGGTAGATAACAAAACACTACAAACAAAACAAAAGCACTCAGTAGAGTATAACAGAAAATGCAAGAAAATACCACCGGCAAGGGCGGCAAATGGACATTGACATTGATTTTTTTAATCTTATATGACTTGAAGTCAAATTCTTTAACGCCATACCAATTTTTTCGTCTGCCGAAAGTGAAACAAAAGAAATAATGTCGAGAAGCCGACTACGATTATTCGTATTAGTTAGAAAAGGGCTGTTTTTAGGGTTTTCCCGACAATTATTCGAATTTTTCTCGCCGTAAGAACCATCCTCGGACATCAACAAACATTTTAAAAAAAGAATTGGCCAAATTGGTCCAGGCGCTGTTGAGTTATGCGCTTACCAACACATTTTGCGATCCATTTTTATATATAAGATATATATATATATATATATATATATATATATATATGATATTCAGTTTTCAGGGCAATACATCAATTAAAAAATTTGTATGTCTTTAAAACATTTTTATTTATTCCATACGTTTCGACACATTGTTTTGTGTCATCTTCAGTGGACTATGTAATTGAATTAATCCTAATTATTTCATATTACAAATGTTCACAATGCACAATCCTAATTATTTCATATTATAAATGTTCACAATGCACAATCCTAATTATTTCATATTATAAATGTTACAGTGCACTAAAAAACCAATCCTTGTCATTTTAAGTTGAACAATATATAAATTTTTGACTGAGATTTTTATGAATTTGTGAAGTACATCACGCCGTACATTTCTGTGCTCCGATGTACGGGTGACTTGAGTAGTCAAAACAATGTGTCGAAACGTATGGAATAAATAAAAATGTTTTAAAGTCATACAAATTTTTTAATTGATGTATTGCCCTGAAAACTGAATATCACATATTTCAACATCAAAATTATATAAAAAATTTAATATATATATATATATATATGTATATATATATATATCCATTTATTTCTTTTATAAACATTTAAGTAGTAATATGTTATATTATTTAAATAGTATATTAATTCTTATATATATATATATATATATATATATATATATATACATTAGAGTGGGCCAATTTTTTGCATATTGAGGCACCTCGCTAATTTAACTTTTTACAACATTTGAAACAATATTGTAAAAAAAAGCATAACTTGCAAATGAATTTAAAGCCAGCGAAAAATTTAAAACATTTTTTAATTTAAAGAAAAAATTGAAAAATCTCATGAAAATTATATTATGACATATATCAAGTTATATATCATTTTATTCGTAATTTTATTCTGCATCTTTCGTACGAACAAAGTTTTTTCGTATCTTTTACCGTTTCGGAGAAAATCGATGAAAACTAGTGAAAACTTGCATTAAAAAATCGGATTTTTTTTATAAAAAGAAGAAAAAATAATATAACTACAAATAAATTTGTTTTATATTCATTGAGATCTATAAAAATCAATAAATACATATTTCAATACAAAAGTTTAAAAAAAAACAAAAAAACACCTAAAAACTCAATAATTCACTATAATTCGTATTGTCCATATATATAAAACTGTTTGAACATTTAAAAAATTTTTCGAAAAAAATTTGTCTATCATAAGGGTTCGCAGTTCGAAAATTTCCCAGACTTTTGTCTTGACGATTCACACCGTAACCCGGAGCGACGCTTCGCCGCAGGTCAAATGCACATCGCTTGGGACTCGGTCTTGATACTTATGGTGTGGCCGCGCGCCTTCTATAGGGGGATAGATCGCGTCGTATGCGATGCGATCAACTTTTGGCAAAAGTTCGCTGTGTTGTTCAGGCAGGTTTGAATATTATTCCCCGGTGTATTTTATACATTATATTCGATACTTTTAGCCTGTCAACTATATAGCGGCGTTACTTTTAATAATGTCGTAGACCGTGTTTGGAATTATATACGTCGTATATGTTCGGATGTCGGTTTACGGCCGGGTTCTGGACCTTATTTATAAGTGTTCAACCATACTGTACAGCATATCCGCGGGCATGTGTCGTTGACGCAAAGACTCTTATGCGGAAAATAAAATATACAAATGCAATCAACTCAATACTCTCCGAGCGAGAATAAAAGTGAGTTATGACGATGAATTTGCCCCGAATCTAACGAAGGGTAAAGAGACTAAATAAACTGGGTCTCGGACCGCTAATGTTATATACGGACCGCCGTTTCGACGGTTGTTAAAGGTCTAGCCTCTGTGTAAGCGCAGAATTTATAAAAGTTGCCGGGTTTAGACCGTCGTGAGACAGGTTAGTTTTACCCTACTGATGAATTGTCGTTGCGATAGAATTTCTGCTTAGTACGAGAGGAACCGCAGGCTCGGACGTGGTGCAAAGCTACCATCCGTGGGTATGCCTGAACGACTCTAAGGCCATATTCTTTCTAGATAACAACGATATTTTGAGGAGTCTCGTGAGTCGAAAGACTCAATACAATGTGATTTATTAGGTATTCGGCGCACGCCGTTTATCGCACGAGCCATTTTAGCCGTTTTATAGCGGTCGATCATGGTTCACTAGTTCGATGTAGAGACTCGGAATCGTTTATAGACGACTTTAAGGTACCAGGCGGGATGTTGTATTTGGTAGAGCAGTTACCACGCTGCGATCTGCTGGAACACAGCCTTTGGCTTGGGGATTCGTCATGTTGGCTTGGCGTCACCCCACGCTCTTAGAGCATAAGCCTTAAGCCGTCGCATTGCAGTATGCCACAATCAGTATGACTTGACCCTCAGAAAGTTGTACATATTGTACATGTGATACTCCTTTGGTATCTACTTAGCTATTTTGTACAACGTGCCTAAGTCAGCACGTTAGGCAAAACTTATCGGCATATTCCGATACTAGAAATATTCATTATTTCTTTAAATAACTAAAAGGCTATATAAATAGTTATAAAATTTGTGAGAGTTAACGAAGAGTATTTGTTTTTAAGAGAAACTTTTCGTATTTCTTACTATGAATATATGATATATTTTATTTAATTCTATATAAGGGAGAATGTTTTTTCAAGTTCTTGGAAATGCGTACAAGTTACCAATTAAATGAAATGCGTACAAGTTGCTAATAAGCAAAGTACGTATAAGTTATCAATAATGGAAAATGCGTGCAAGTTGTCAATGTGTAAAATACGTGCAAGTTGTTAATGTGCAAAATACGAGCAAGTTGCCATTTTTATTTAATTTTTGTAATATACTCTAAATCTATAATAAATAGTAACTCAGCTTGACCTAAAATCTTGCTACAAAACAGCTTAGAACATTTCTCGGCTTTTTAATATCAGTAACTTACGGGTACCGCGAACTACATCAAGTAAACTGTTAGGGGACATTAGCGAGAAAGCGTAACCTAGAATCTTGCATCGAAACAGGTCAAACTTCTTTTGTAGAAAAATATTGTTTTTGGGTTTTTAGGAATAACATATATTTATTATATTATTTATTTACATGTCATGGTTTAAATAACACATTTTTATTTCTTTAAGTTATATTTTTATTTAAAATAAAATTTCTTACATTTAGCTAATACAATTACAAAAAACTAATATCTGAAATCTTGCTTGCTTTCCAGTCGAGGATGCTTTTTACGAGATTGTAGTGTTGCAGTCATAACTCCATCGCGATTTCGCTCTAATACGCGTTTTGATACGTTAGCCAGTAATTGAACATGTCTCTCAGTTCCCTGAATGTGGACGGGAATTTTAGGGTCACTCCATGGGCACTCATTGCTTTGTAGATATTGTACTAGATGTTCATGAGGTATATTTAGCGTGAAGGCTGGTTCGAATATATTTGAATAATCGTCCATATCTATCATATTAGTATAGTCGGTGCATTCGAAATTTATTTCGGGTGTTTTGTAATCTCTCAATTGCGTCAGGTCTTCCACATTATTACGGTAATATAAGATTTTTCTTATAGCTGAATCTCGTATTTCCTTTTTATTATCGAACAACATTGCTAATAAAATATTTTCCGAGTGAGCATAGTACGCGTTTTCTTTAGCAACATTGTTCACAATTTGTCTTAAATTCGAGTCTAAATATTGCGTCCAGCTAATAAATTTATAAAATAATATACTACCGTACACCACAGAGTTGTAATATTTAATGTTAAAGTACATTGGAATATATACTTTCATTACGTAGTTTGCCAGAATTTTCAAATTTTTGTATGGCTTATTAGTAGTTACATATAACCGAAGTAACCTACTAGCCTTTGTGAGCCATCGGTAATGTGCTATTGGCCCCGGTTTCTTGTTAGCTAAGTCTGTCGATACTTCTCCAGAAGCAACTGCTTTAGCTATTTTTATTAAATAACTTGAGTCAGTTGTCGATTCAACAGGACTTAAATCAGCCAAATTTTCAAGTGGGATCGTTTCAAAGTCTGTTACCGGCTGGAAGGAAATAAGAAAAAATAAATTATATTGAATTTGAACATAAAGTATTAACAAATAGTAAATATGTTATAACTCACCGGTATATTTTCGCATGTTTCAATTTGTTTGCTTAATATTCCGGTTTTTGTTCGTGGTCCAGTGGTCAATGATTTTTCCAAATAGTTAAATAAATGCCGAAGTGGAAGTTCGTTAAAGTGGAGAAGACACACAAACCAATGAAGAGGCCTATTTAACTGAATTTCAAATCGACGTAAAATCCCATTTTTTACGCCTGTATTTGCTGGTAAACCATCGCAACATATGCCTATCAAAGAATCGAGAGCTATTCCTTTATCGGCGAAAAACTCGTTCAATTTGATTACTTTACTTTCCGAATCTTCATTTTCCAATTTTGTGTAACCCAACAATTGGCAATTCGGTTCCTTTAAAATAACTAAATGCGCTTCTTTAATCATTCGTGGGTGAAACTTCTTATCGATTTTTTCCATGGTAATAGAATCATTTTTTCGGCCGTCGAATGAAAATGCTATTAATTCAGAAGAATCATATCGTTTGAGTAGAGCTTGCCTATTTTTCTGCCTCTCACGAACGCTTTTATTTTTATCCATAATGACAGGATTGCCCCAATCATCCTTTATGTCCAGGTCTTTCAGGATTGCTGTCACCACGGCAGAACCAACTCTATCAGAGATTGCAAATCTGTCGCATATTAAGGCATAGTTTGGAGCTTTGTATCTTCGACTATATGGTTCACGTTTTATATGAGAAGTATTTTGTGAACTTTTCAAACTGCTTTTAAACTCAAAACCAACATCAGGAGTATATGTCTCACCTGGAGTAATATCGCTAGTGATTTTAGATGCTGATACTTTATCTTCAGTTTTTATAATATATTCTGGTATCGTAGATTTCCTCTCATTATGTTGATCCATCATAAACGCTTGTAAGTGTGCTGGGATCAGTCCGCAGGAACACAGTATACTTCGCAAATCGCATTTGCATTTTCCAATATAAAATAATTCTTTCGTGGATTCTACAAACTCCTGAAATGATGCTTGGGTAGACTTGCTTTTATTTGTACTTTTATATTTATCAATCAATCGGTTCAATTTTCTAGCGATACTTCGTTTCTCCATAATTGGAATATCAATTTTTTCCCACGTCTGAATCAATTTCGTTACCACATTTGGAGTAAATGTTTTATATGAAAACATTTTATTTTGTTTTTTTGATTCTTCGGCCAAATAAAAATAATACCTGATAATTTCCATACTTGTCGGAAGATTTACTCCAGTAAATTCTCCTGCTTCCCCAAATGTAATTTGATCATGCGAGCGCATATGATTCAAATTACTGGCACTTGCGCCTGAATTTAAATAAGAATTCGCCATTGATACTTCACGTCTAACTGGAGAACTGAATGAAGATTAATGCGGGTTTTTCATATTAATATATTCTTTTCGAAACTTCGAGAATTATAATAAAAAATACTAGCGCACTCTGATGGTAATAAATAACAACAAACTAAACCCGATTTAAAAACCCCCGTACAAACTATCAATTAAAATATAACTTACAATTTGAATTATTCACATGCCTAAATTAATATATTAACTTATTAAAAACATTATTTTATTGAAAATTTCGCTGGCTAAAGAGTTATTTGCGATATATGGTTTTGAAGTCAAAATTCATTTAAATAACACATATATTTCATATAAAAAGGTGCCCATATCGCTTAAGTTTACTACAATAATGATTCGGCCCAACCTAATATACATATATATATATTTTGTTGAGTTTCGAACAAGAATCCAAAAATAATAAAAAATTAAAAAACAAGAAAAGTTTTTAATAAAAAATTTCTTTATTTAATTAGAATACAACATTAGAAACATTGAAACAAACAAACAGAATAACATTAGATCAAAACTATGTGACATATAAAGAAAGTAAATAATAAATTTCAAAACTTTCATTTAAAGAAACTCCACAAAGATATTTTAGAAACTAAAGCTTTCATTAAATCTAATAATATTATAGTTTGCCCAGCCGATAAGGGTAATATCACAGTCATTCTTGACAAAGAATTTTACAACAATTCCGTCCTTAACCTACTTAATGATGATACAACATATAATATTTTAACAGAAGATCCCACACAACGTTTTTCTAGAATAGCTTCTAAATTAATCAATGATCTGAAAAACAAAAAACTAATTTCTGAGAATTTTACTTTTAACCTAAAAATACAACACCCTATCTCCCCTAAGATGTACTGTCTTCCAAAAATACACAAACCTGAATGCTCTTTCAGACCGATTGTCTCCTACATTGGCTCTCCTTTTTACAACATTTCGAAACTCATTTCTGATGTCCTAAAAAATGTTACAATCAATTCTCCCTATTATGTCATGAATTCGTACCAATTTGTGAATTTAATTAATAACCGCAACATCCCTGAAAATCACTTATTTCTAAGCTTAGATGTGGTCAACCTTTTTACATGTGTCCCACATGAATTAATCCTAAACTCAATCGATAAACGTTGGCACACAATTTGTAACTTTACTGACTTTCCGAAAACAGTCTTCACTCATATTATCAACACTATTTTAAATCTTATATATAAAAATGGAACGCAAAATGTGTTGGTAAGCGCATAACTCAACAACGCCTGGACCGATTTGGCCAATTTTTTTTTTAAAATGTTTGTTGAAGTCCAAGGATGGCTCTTACTGCGAGAAAAAATCGAATAATTTCCGGGAAAACCCTAAAAACGGCTCTTTTCTTTTTCTCATACATACGTTTACAATATATGTGGGAATGGGAATCAAGTAGGCAACGGAATTTGTAGAAAAAACAATTATTCATGCCATGACATTTTGTGTAGTTTTTGATAACCTAATTTTTAATATATTTTTATAAACATAGAAATATGTTTCTATTAATTTATGAGCTATATTGGCAGCCAAAACATTGATGTAAATGAATTAAATTTCAAAATTCAAGAACGAATTGCAGGCGAATCGAGGATATATGAAGCAGTTGATTCAGCAACTAACCTAAGACGATGTAGTTAACTATTCACCGGAATTTTTAAACTCGCTGGATTTACCAGGATCATCTCACAATCATCAATCAAAACGCGCCTTTGCAACCGCACAAATTTAGCGATAAAAAAACTACTAAACAACGTGATGGAAGCAACAAAAAGATGTTTTCATACCGTGCATCCCAAAGATTCCGACTGATTTGTCATTTGAGTTTAAACGACTATAGTTTCCAGTGCGTTTATGGTATCATTAAGTGTTTGTGGTATTAATTTGGGCAACTCATGTTTTTCACATGTTCAATTGTATGTTGCCTGTTCCCGTATTGGAAAAGATTTGTTTGTCTATGCGCCAAGTAATCGAACAAAAAACATCGTTTATCACAAAGCACTACACTGAAAATAGAACTGATTTTTGAATTATGATTTACATGATTAAAATTACTTACTTCTAAATGCTTAGTGCTTTATTTAATTATTTTTAATTCACAGGGTGACCGTTCTGTTCAGGATAATTTTTTGAAAAGAATATAAAAAAGGTAGGAACAAAACACCGCCACATCACACATTTTTTTGACGGGACGAAGTCTGTCGGGTCAGCTAGTTACTCATATTTCCATTGCCAAGACAACTTTTATTCTCAAATTAAAGTCGCAGCTATGGGATGTCCCTTATCTCCCGGAATTATAGACTTAGTTTTACAGACACTAGAAATTTCCGTTTTCTCAACTTTAAAATTTCAAATTAACTTTTATATTAGATATGTAGATGACACTTTTTTTATCATTAACAAAAATCATATAAACACAGTACTAGACCCTTTCAATAACTTTAACAATAATATAACTTTCACACATGAACTACAAAATAAGAACAGACTTAATTTCTTGGATGTACCCGTTTACAATACAAACAACCTTATTCGAACAAATTGGTATAGAAAAACTATATGGTCGGGGAGATACTTACACTTTTCATCATACTGACCCAGAAACTATAAGATAAACACTATTATTTCCCTTACAGACCATGCTATCTTGTTGTCTCACCAAACTTTCCATCCACAAAATTTATCCCTGGTAAAAACAACTCTAATTGAAAATGGTTACCCAAAAAATCTTATTCTTTCAGTTATTCAAAAAAGACGAACTTTTTTAAAAACACAAATTAATTCTCTCAATACCACTACGAACATCAAAAACGCCAATTTTATTTACTGCAGCATTCCTTACGTTGAAGATTTATATTATTATTTTGCCAAAATCCTGTTAGAAGAAAACATTTTAGTATCAGGCTCATCCTTACACTCTTTCAACCAATTCTTTACGAACATTAAATCCCCTACCCCATCCAATTTCAATACTAATGTAGTATATTCTGTTTCTTGTAATGACTGTGCTTTTCAATATATTGGACAAACCTCGCAATATGTACACAAAAGAATGAGACAACATGAACTAAGTGTGGTCCACCACAAACAAAAAAATTTCAAAAGTATCCTAGTACAACCAGGGCCGGTCCTGCCTTGCATGCGATGCATGCAAAAAATGCGGGCGCACGCCTTAGGGGGCGCCAAAACGAGTTTCGGAAATAAAATTTATATTATTTATATTTTTTATTTTTTATTATTTATATAAAATCTATAATACTTGATAAATTATAATGAGCACTCTAACTGAACTATAGATACGGAGACTGCAATGTGATATCAATAGAAACAATTAACCTATTAATTACTCTGCAAATGAGTAAATAACAACTCTATTTATTGCTTAATCTACTTATTCAATTTTTTCTCTGTCTGAAGTTACGGTGGAATCGAAAAAGAAATTATCTAGTTTGCCCATAAGCACAAACCTGCGAAAGATTAAATTAATTATTGGGCATTATTGACGATAAATTACGAGCTGATTTTGTTGGAACAGAACTTAATCGGGAAAATGAAAAATGGGGGGTCAGTTCTTAAAAAATGGCATGTTTATTCCGAGAAATTGAATTGTAACTTTTGTTTTTGTTGCAAATGTTTTGCATCTGATGAACTTTGAATGTTAAAGACATGCGTGGTTAGAGTTATGGAAATGAAACAAATATGAAAAATAAAAGCAAAATTTACTTTGGAACGAAAATCTTAAGGCTTTTTTATACCTTGTGGTGTCCATACTCTAAACTTAATAATTATTAACTCTGCAGAAATAATACATATCAAATATAATTAGTTTTTTGTCAATATAGTTCAAGAAATGTGTAATTTCTTTGAATTTTTTTACTCATTTTTGGACAATACTCTAAAATAAAAAAAAAATAACTTTAAAACAACAATCTGATAATCAGAATATAACGAGAAAGCAAGGATGTATACAATTCGGCTCCAAGGATATCAATAAGGAGAAGTTTACGACGCAATTTTCTATATTGTGAAAAATAAAATTAAATTAAAATTTTAAAAAATCAATATGGAATACGAGTGTTATGATTGAAAACGACAAGCTAGTTTTTTTTAGCTGTCTTGGCATGATTTGCTCAATAGAATAAATCGCCCAGTAAATAAGTAAAATGTTTCAAAACCCAAATATTAATATTGCACATACGTTAAAATAATTGAAAATTTAAATATATTTGATTATATTCAACCCGCAAATTACCTCGATTTTCTACATAAAATTAAAAACAATGTATTTTATACTCTTTTAGATTATATCTTATTTTTTGTGTACTAAATCCAATCAAATTAAAATTACTTTAAAAAA
>NW_020537424.1:0-17897 GCF_003426905.1 Ctenocephalides felis
CTTGAGCTTGATATTGAGGTATTATTGTGTTTATTTTTATAATGGACTACAAATCCGCATACATTATTAGCATTTATGAATAAATATCAAGTTGCTTAAATTGGCTTAATCACTTTATTAGATTAAATGACTTTAATATTTGGATCAAGTGATCCTTTAAAAACCGTTTATATTATATATATATATATATATATATATATGTTATATTATATATATTATATATATATATAATAAACCCATATATTAATTCTTGTTTCATTTAGTGTTCTGAATGTTCTGAAAAATTTACAAATATGTAAAACTGTTGATCATCTGTTAACCATGTTAATCCAGTTATTGACAAGGAGTCAAAGTTATGCAGATATTGCCTAGAAATAATTCCAACTGAGGATGAACTCCGAAGACACATAATTCAAGCTCATCCAAATGATACAAAGAATACAATGGTGAACACTCTTGCATGTGTTATGTGTGAGGTATGTAAGAAAAATTTGATATAATTAATGCAAATTTAAGTTCTATATTTCCATGTTTTTGTATAGTATTAATTTTTAAATTTTTGAAAGTTCAAAGCAATTGAATTTTCAGTCAAATAATTAGTTAATCAGTTTGATAGAATAATTTAGGCATGAAAGTGGTACAATGTCAGAGCAAAAATACAACACTACCGTTTTAATTAAATTGTTGATGGAGAAATTACTGTTTTTACTAGAGAATCATATCTACAATTTATCATATTTATATTTTAGTTTTATAATCATTTAAATTTATTATAATTCTTAATATGGTATATTTTAGACAAGATATTCGACAATAGGCCTATTGGCAGCTCATATGAGCAAGATGCATGTAGCTTTCGAAATGCCTTACATGTGCGGCACATGTAATCACAGATGTTCTTCACATAGAGTTGCCATTGAACACTTTTACGAAGATCATGATGGAGATACAAGTTTGCAATGTCCATTCTGTTTACAGGTGAATACAAAATAAAATAGAACATGAAACTACGGTTGAAATATAAGTATATTACTATATATGTTTTAAATACATGATTCATGCATAGAAATTTGTAGTCTACATATATTCTTCTTTCTACTTGATTTTTTTTTTTCAGGCTATGGTGATATGGGCTAAAGATAAGCCTCGAATTCAAACACTAAGGGATTTCTATGATCATTTGAAAAATCACATGGATCGAGTAACTGCTAAGAAATGTACTAAATGTGCTTTATGGTTCTATGACAAAGGTAATAAATGACTAAGAAACACTGGTAAAAATTAAACTTACTAAACATAATTAATTACATTTAAGGTGCTCTGAGAGAACATATCTTATATGCTCATAAAACTCAAAAACAACTTAGTCAGTATATAAAGAATAACTGCATTTCATCAACAATGGTTAATAGACCTAAGGTATGTATATTTTCTAACAATAATGTGGTTTTAATGTATTTATTATATGAAATTAGGATTGCCATCATAATATTCACTATTTTTCGAGCTGGAAGCTTAAAATCATCTTATCAAAATCATATACTGTATTTTTTTATTTTTAGATTAAAGCAACTCCACCCAGAGATATTATATCTCATACAGTTGTAGAAAATTATGACAAACTAACAATGTATGTTGAAGATGGTTTAAACTGCATAGAGTGTATCAGTGACTTTGGAGACAGAAGACATTTTCTGTAAGAATGCTAATTTTAATTATTAATCGCGCTAGATTAGAGGTATACTTAAATAATGAAGTTGAATTTCATTGCAGGGGTAACTGAAATGTTCTAAATGTTTATATATTACAGTTGCTTTAAAACTATGTTGAAGCATACTGCTGGCTGCACAGGTTTTAATTCAGCTACTTTAATTCCACTTGAACCCATTGATGCTGAAAGAATTGCATTTGCGGTTTCTCATCTAATGATGGTTTGTATTTTCTATTTTACCTTTGCGATAAAAAGTTTTATGATTGAGTAACTAAATGGATTAACATTTTTCTTATTAAAGTAACATTTTGTCTTATTAAAATATTTATATAATTTGATTATAATTAATATGAATGGTTACAAAGTATATCCAATAGCAAATCATTTATTGCTTACTCATTATAATTATTAAAACAAATTTTTTTGAATAATTATTATTTTTTGCAGATTTAATGTATTATTTCAATAATCATAACATCTGATAAAATTGAAATTATTTATTTAGTTATTTAATACTTTAGTAATATATTTTGTCATAGGGGAATTAATTGAAAAAATTGATAAGGAAAAGGTTATGGTGCAGGAACACAATTTTTTTCTGCATTTTTAAGAAAGAGTCTAGTGCTTTTTTTCTCTGAAAAAAGCAATATTACTTCCTGTGTGTATAATTTATAATTATAATTTCAGGTAACACTCTAGCCAAACATTTAGTAATATGTGATCGTAAAACAGCATATATGTCTACAGAAGATGCAACTTCTAATAAAGTGGTTAGAAGTATGTTGGACATGTTAGGTCTCATGAGAAGAAATCATGACAATGAAGAAGATCATAACGATACTACTGATAATAATGATAATATTAATAATGCTGACGACGCTGACAATGCTGGTAATAATGATAATACTAATAACATGGATAATAATGATAATATGGATAATAATGATAACATTACAAATGATGATAATACGGATAATAATGATAATACAGAAAATAATGATGATATGGAAAATAATGATACTATAGATAATGATGACAATATCGATAATAATGACAATATTGATAATGATGTTAATATCGATAATAATGCTAATAATGATATGGATAATAATGATGATAGTAACAACAAAGATGTTAATCAGACTGAGCAAGTAGTAAAGTCTGATTACGTTGCAGACAAATCTGAGGAATATATGGAAAATATAGATTATGCAAAAGAGCAAAGTGTTGTAGATGATTCATCAAAATCACAGGATGAATTTGATGTATGTATGCCTTCTGTTCATATATTTATGTATTTATTTTAGAATTACAATTTGATATTGATATACATTTGTATTGATACTTACATTTTTGTATTAAATTATATTTCATTCTTAGAAAATATGTGAAGAAAACCCCAATGAGGATATTATGGAAGCAGATCCTGAACAATCACAAAGTAATCTCGATGCTCCAGTTATTGACACCGGATTATCACTTGATGATCTTGCTGCTCCACCAAGTGTACTGCCTGCACCTCTTGGACAAGGAGAACTTGATATCAAAGACGACTACCAGGTTGGTGACTTAGTTTAAATTCAAAGTTATCAACAAGTTTATTTCGAATAACGTTTTTTTACAATATGGGAGTAGCCAAACTAATTGCTGGTTTAAGTTATTATTTGTTCATGAAAAATATTTTTTCAATAGATCATGTGTTTCTAAAATTTTAAATTTTCTATAAGTAAAATTAAATTTTTCCTTGCAGAGTTTAGCTACCCCACAAGTTACAAGCATGGAAAGTAATATGGATAGTAATGATTTTGAACCATTATCTGCTGGATCCGAGTTTGAGCCACTGTAATTTGCAAAAAAAAAAAATTTATTGTATATAGGCTTTACGTAAATTTAGTTTTAAATATTAGTTGTTCTCAACATTTTAAGAATAACCAAGATTTTAATGTAATTTTGTTTTAATACACTTATCGTTAATATAAATTGACTAAATTTCTTTTAAAGTTCTTTGAATTTTTTTTCTCTATCATAATATCATTCTTCAAAATAATTATTTGGTTCATAACACTTTATTAAGATAATGATTTAAACAAACATTATATAAGTAAACAATTAGTAATTTAACATTGTTATGAGTGTCTTATTATACTTGATTTGACTTTGGCTGCTTTAATTTTATTGTATCTGCAATCACAAAAGTTTTATTTAATTAATCAACTAGTAAGTTTTGCATTACTTGCCAACGTAAACTACTTACATTATTGCAACATATTAAAAATACGTGCGATGGATCACCATTTTACTGCACCTTGCGCCCACTTCTTTCTAAGTTCGTCCAAATTGGGAAAGATATGATTTCTTTGAACGCTTGGATATCGTTCTATTATTTTTTCAGGGGCTGAAAATTAAACTTCTTATGTAAAACTAAACTACTTTTGACAAAATGAGAAAGTAAACCGTTATTTAAATTTTGATAATATAAATATTAACCATGATAGATAGTAATACTTACTCCAGTCTGAAACAATAATGGAACTCCAGCCTGCTTCGCGTGCTCCATGGTAATCAGCCGTTGCTTGGCGACCTATGTGCAGTGCGTCTTTAGCTTTAATACCAGGGAGACGAGATAGAAATAATGCTCGGTTAAATAAGCGCCTGTCTGGTTTTTCTGCTCCTTCATTGTAGGATGCTACAGCAAAAGCAAAATACTCCTACGAATAAGATATTAAATATATTTTAGTGAACTTTATATTATTGTAATGCATTATATAACAATTAAAATTTTGACCAAGATAGGAAGTTCTATAGTTTAAGAAATGGCTAAAGCTGTGATATTAACATTTTCTATCTGTATCGATGAGTACGATTTTTAAAGATATGTATGATAAAATTTGTGTAATTTTTCATTATTGATTTTCAAACGTTTTACTATTTATTTACTAATGGCTTAAAGACAATTATTTGCTATTGTGGCTATTTTCACAAAAACAATTCTGATAGTTTTGAACTATGCAATTCATGATTGGGTATGAGTTACGAATCGTTTCAAATCTATGAAGTTAAGTTTAATTATATATTTTAATTATGCTATTACTTTTAATCCCATGCGATCAAGTAATTTGTCCAGCCTAGTATCAAAATTAGAAACAACGCCCATTCGAATTTGATGATCTTGTAGCTGCGCCAATAATTGTGGACAGCCAGGGCATGTTTGCCATTGTACTGGAGAAGTAAGAATTTCTTCCACGTTCTGCGATACTGCTTCAATGCGTGGATCTCCAGGACCATCAAGATGTGTGCGGAAAGTCTCGAAGATCAATCTGTCCCACCTATATTAGGAAGATATTAATATCCACGCCTGAAAATCCGATTCATAGCAAAAAATCTTACCATTATCGTTGATGGTCAACACTTAAATAAGATGAACATGAAGTAGAATGAAATGTAAAGGTATTGAACTATTTTAATTAATGTAGTTGCACAAGTTGCATAAGTTTGTTTATATTTGCAATTATATTACATTGCAATTATAAGTGAAAACAAGAATTTTATTTTCAATATAAATAATGGAAAATTTTAACTAGTTTTACCTATTATTTACACTTATCGAGAAGTTTATGCAAACTTTTATGAAATAAAAGTTTAAGCCAAAATTCCACTTTGACCCATATAAGATTTTTTTTAAAAATTATTACTGCTACTAAAATTCTTCGAATACATTTTATAATTTTTCATAATCTTTAAACTGGCCTGATTTATATAATATATATACATATTATTATATATACATATATATATATATATATATATATATAATAATAATAATATATTTATTTATATATATTTTATTATTATTAATTATTTTGGTTATTTAATTATATGTAAACTATTTAATTACCAATAAATTGTTGTTGGCAAACTTAATGATTTATATTTATTTATATATAATAAAATATTTCATTAATTATTATATTAATATTATTCATCATTTATTCTTTTTCTAGTAATTTATATTAATATTGTTCAATTAAGTAATATTTATATGTAAAACTTTAATATTCTGCAGAAGTTAATATTAAATGTACAACTATTCAATAAATTATTATTTAAGTAAATCATTCTATATTGTAAAAAACGAATTCAAAAATTTTGAAATAAATTAAAACAAAAATTTTAATTTTAATTTATATAGTTATATAGTAATTTATATAGCTTACATTATTAAGCCACCAAGTCATTATTCAACCGTTAATGGCATATATATTGAAATTTTAATAATTTTAACAATTTGTTTTTTATTGGAGATAATTTAAATTATCAATATCAATTATTAATTTAAATATTTTTGATAAGTTCAATAAAAAGTCGATATCGATATTTCCGCCACTTTTAACAGTTTCCGGCATTTGCCGACAGGGGGATTCAGGATTTGCAAAGAAGACAATGGCGTCCAATATGGCGCAATATTCCAATCACGCTTAACCAGAACATGGGCCCATCGATGGACCATCGTACTTTGACATTATTTATTTTACAGTAACGTATTTCGTATGTGTCAGTGATTTGTGAAGGAACAAAAGTGCTGAAATTTATAGTGTTAAAGTGAAGTGATTTGTGTTTTATGTGAAAGTTAATAAGATATGGTGCATTTGTAAGGTTTTCCTAAATAACCTCAAAATCTAATTGGAGGAACGCTCGATATTAAAATATTGTGAATTATTAATTGTTTATCAGTGACATGTTTGGAAAAAAAACCTTAAAAGTTATTATTTAGAAGTTAGATAAGGATTTATTACAGAAGGATTTTATCGATAAAATGTGGGATGTTGTGTAACTTCTGAATTAGTCATCAACTCGTAGAACTGTGCAAGTAAGTTCTCTAAAGTAACGCTGACAAACCTTAAATTAGTATCAATATTCATACATTACAGGTATTTAAACTAAGTATTTTTTTATGTTAATTTTATTTAGTAGGATGTTGAAAATAGTATCACAATTTTCAAAATAGCGATTTAAAATTAACGAGTATAATTTTTGCAAGCGAAGAAATTGGTGATCATTTTCAACAACCCATTATGAATTGTATGCCAAATATTATTTTTTGTTTAGTTAAATATATAGTCGGAAAAACATAAATTTTGAATCGATTATAGGTATTTCGGTGTATAGTTGGTTGCTTGTCGTTTTTCTCTACTTAGTGTAAAAACCGTTTGCGCAATATGAGCCGCTTTTATTTTTTTAACGATCAGGAATGCGTGTTCTTTGAGATGTGTCTATTTTTCCGAAAGGGCAACTCAGTGGTTAACCACTTTTCTTTATATATTAGGTGTAGTACGGACAATATGTTATGGTGTTCTCAATTTTTGTCACTCTTTTACATCTTAGATTTATTTACTACCGAATAACATAGTCTTAATTAAGTAGGAATAATAACATATTTATTAAGGCAAATTACAACTAATCGAGTTTGGCTGAGGTTCTATGATTGCTAGCCCACGTTCTTCACCACTACCTTAGGGGGCATCCATTAATCAAGTGATCGATTTTTAAACCCCTCCTCGCCATTTGATCAATCGGAAGATCCGCGATTGTCGTCGGCAATCTTCGCTCAGACATATGACGTCACATTGCACAACAGTAATGAATTTATTTCTATTACAAAAATGAAGTATTTTTTAGTTGAACTTCTCTAAGTAAATGAAAGTGAATTCGCAAATTATCCGTTTCATTGAAGTGCTCTTTGGTAAACCACATTTTTTGTTTTTTGGTCTGGCGTTAACACAAACAAAGCGGATGGTTTTCTAACTCGTGAACAGGCAACGTATAACTGCCCATGTAAAAAACAATGATTTTCTAAATAATCTATTTGAAATTTATCCCGCAAACACTAAGCGATTGGCCTTGCGACTTGTTAATTGTCATTGCGAACGCAAGGCGAACTGGAAATTGCAATCGTTTGAAGTCAAACGGAAGAGCAGTCGGAATCATTGGTATGTCACTAAATCGCAAGCAATTTTTGATTGAATGGTGAAATTCAGTGCGTGTACATCATTATTCTTTGCGGCAAGAATTGCTCGTTGACTTAACCAAGCATAATTCTGATAATTCTCACTAATGTCATTACTCGAATTTTTAATTACGGTGCGTGAAGTTCCAGCAATTTGCATTAAGGCACGATGCCATGCACAACTAATTTTCTTAGTTATAAACCTAAACCTTGGGGATTCCGACACCTTTCCGACGAATGCAAAATTGTCGAAATCGGTTCGTGCGTTCTGGAGTTATTTCGTCAGGAAGGAAAACCCGACTTATTTTTATATATATGTAAGGTAAAAGACCCAGTTATTGACCCTGGCCCAGTTTCTGACCTTTTCAACTTTTTTTGGAATTAATTAAAAAACTATACATTTAATGTGAAAATAAATTTTTTCTTAATTGACAGTAATTTATTCTATGCCTCATTAATGTCAATTAAAAAAATATAAAAAAGATTAACTAAATAAAAAAAAATTTTTAAACCAAAAGTGACTGTGGAAGCCATTTTTTAGCTTTAGTCTAAACAGTTTATGTAAGGAGCTACGACAATTGAGTTCGTGCACTAATTATTATGTAAGTACGAAAATCTAACTAAAAATATACAAATAAGTCAATAATTAATTAAAATTTATTTTAAAATATTTATAAAACATATTAAATTTAGTTTTATTACTGAAATTTGAGGGTCAATAACTAGGCTCAATTTTAAGTGTATGTCACAGTTGTTGACCCTGCAATTCTAACCTTCTAAAAGCTAGGTTATCTGTCACATGTTTTTAGTCACTTGTTCATTAAATGTAAAAATAATAATATTTATTGTTATCTTATATTTTTTTTACTATTTTTCGTAGTAAAGTGATAAATTTACATTTAATATTCATTGGTATAAATGAAAGATTGTATTTAAATCTTGTAAATACATCTTTTAAGTGATAAAATTATTAAAAAAAAAATGTCAGTTTTATCAATGCTTAAATTATGACTGTTTTAGTTTACTAATATTTTTATTATTATACAATTATACAATTACAATTAATTAAATGAAAATTAGAAGAAGAAAAAGAATTGAGAAAAGCTGAAAGGTCCAAAAATAAAGCCATCAAGGAGGCAGAAAAAATAATTAAAAAAGAAAAACTTGAAGAAAAAAAAAACAAAAAGCTCTTAAAATAAAAAAAAAGTCCAAGTAATTTAAATAATTAATTTTAATTTTTTTGTTTGTGTAATATGTTATAACAAGACTTGAACTATTTATACGTTAAATTTTAACAAACTGTATATTTTTAGAATAAATATTTAATTTATTTATTTTAATAATAATTTCAGTTTATTTAAAATTAGTAAGCACTTCATAACCTAATCATGATTAAATTTGAGGGTCAGAAATTGGGCTACGGTCAGGGTCAGAAACTGCCACACGAAGAATTCTGAGGGTCAGAAACTGGAGCTCTTAATGTCAATTTTTAAAACGTCAATTTAAAATATAAATTTAGTTCAAATAATTTTTTTATGCACATTACTTTATTTTAAAAATCCTAAACTAATAGATAAAATTATAATTTTTTTCATTAAGTTAAGTTTTATATTAATTATTATAGTTTAACCTCCACCGTCACTCTAAAAAGGTCAGAAACTGGGCCCCTTACCTTAGATGACAATTAAATTTTCTATATCTAGACTGACCAATTTTTTAGCGATAATCCAGATGCAAGCCCGAAGTTCGGGTGTTCATTGCGTAATTTTTTCCATGCTTCAGCAAATGATGTCCGAATAGAATTTTCATCAGTTTCAATTCCAAGCCTATTGGCTATTTCTGTAAAACGTCTTCCTGCATCAGCCCGGAGACGAATCAGAGTGTCGCGCAAATCAAAAGTTACTAAACGAAAGCGAGTGAATCGCGACATTTTACTAATAGTTAATACTGAAATAACTATGAATTACACATTTAAATTTTTATTTTCGGTCCCAAAACATATTTGAATTTTTATTGTTTTTGATTTTCACGAAATTGAGTGCACATTGTTCTCTCATGGCTAATGTGACTAGGAAATAATAGTCATGACTGGATGCGAGATAATGTTTTATTTATTTATTTATTTATTTATTTATACTCCAATGTGCTTCATACAGTAATGCTTTATATTTCAATTATTTTGACTAAAAATCAATAGAACGCAATATTTATGAAAAAAACTAAAGATTAAGACTAGTGGTGCATGGCATTGTGCCTTAAGACAAATTGCTGGAACTTTCCGTACCAAAAATTACAGCTTTCAAAAAAGCTTTAAAATTGTTTGATTCATGTTTTCAAATTTATCAAATAGATTTGTGGGAATTTTGAAATTTTTGAGAAATCGTATTTTTAAAAATTTGAATTTTTTTATGTTCTGATTTTTTTAAATTTGAACTTTTTTAACTACCCGTAGGGTGTTATTGTAATCGTCTAAAACTCAAAATTGAAAATTTTTGCATTTCTTCAGGTTTTGATGGTTTTTGAACATTTTGGCACAACTTAGCAAAAATTGATTTGTGTGTATGTATGTATGGATACAATTTTTCGTCCACGTTTTAGGGCGCATGGATCAATCGATTTGAATGATTCAAAAAACATTCGATGCCTATTGATAGGGATACTTGCTGATTAGTTTTTGGCAAAAGTCAGTCCAGTCGTTTTGGAGTTACGGAGCAAAGAGTGCAGAGCATCCGATTTGAATGATCCAAAAATTATTTTATTTGTAATGATGGGCAGAAGTGGTGGTTAGTTTTTGGCGAAGGCAGGTCTAGCCGGTTACCGAGTTAAATGTGCAAAAAATGGCAGTTTTTGATAGAAATAATCATCTGGTTGAATGATTCAAAAAACTTTCTGCTTAAACTAAAATAAACATTGGTACAAAAAAATTATATTTATTATTAGAATCTCTACAAAGAATCTGATAATTTGATATGCATATGTCTAATGATAATTTTTGACCGTCAAATTAGATTTTTTTTTAAATTTTTTTTATTGGATCTTCAAAACCTCTAGACCTGCCTTCTCAAAAATTTAATCTGTTTTTTATTCCATCAATGCATGTGAAATCTTTTGAATTTTTTCACACACACATACAAACATACACATACATACAAACATACACACACATACAAACATACACACACATGCACACATTCATTACATACACACATACATCCATTTTTTCTAATTTTTCGTAAAGTATGCCAAAATGTTTAGAAACCTTTGAAACGTAAAGATTTATAAAAATTTCATTTTCGATTATTTTTGCGATGCCTATAACTTACCCTATGGGGAGTTAATAACTAGTTATCAGTTAAGAAATAATTTAAATTATTCCTTGAGGGATTTAATCATGGATTATTAATTTACTTAAATTCTATCAGTGATACGCAGTAAATATATAATAAATTTATTATTTTTTTGTAATTTTCTTACAGCCAGCACAACCAAAAATTTAACTATCTTTAATTAAAACTTACAATTTGTAACTTTTATAAGGATATTGTAATATAATATGCAAAAGCTTTTTAACAAACTACAATCTATAATTATCATGTAGTATTATTTTATTTGCAGTAACAAGTATAATATCATAATTTATTGCTATTATATAGATTGCTTTCAGATTAATATTAGATATTTAATGTATATCTATATTATATATGTATATATATGTATATATATATATATATATATATATATATATATATATATATATGAACAAATGAACTTTTATAATACATGTGTATTTTAAGAGCTCACACTTGCCTAAAACTAATTTATGCATAGATAGTAAAAGTTTCAGTTGATAAAACAAGAAATTTTAGGATTTCAAAAAAATACTGTAAATTGAATCAATTGTTTTGCCTAATAGGATGGTAGTTATTTTAATACCCGGAATTTTGAAATTAAAACATTCTGCCAGATTTTTTTTCTGAAAACTCTTTATTTTTATGGAAAAACGAGAAGGTTATCTAGGACCGACTAAAAATGTAGGCCAATGATTCAACCTAGTTAAAATTATCTTAACCAGTGCATTTTGAAATAAGTTTTAATGCCTATAATAGTTTTGACTTATACTTAATATCCTATTGTTGAAATTTTGAATAATAAGAAGACATGTCACAACATACATTAGAAACAGTAGATTTAGTAATTATTTCTAAATTTATATGTAGGCAGACAAAAATTTGCATTATGATAATTTATTTATATTTAAATAGTATTCATGATAATGTTTGATTTTATTACTTTTTAGCGCTGGCTCTGTTGAACTAGTATTTTATATTGAAAATAATACTGTATGCCATAAATTTTATTCAGCAAAGAATTCGAAGCAATTAAGGAACGTGGTGATATAATTAGTTGCTAATAACTAAAATTCAAAAATAAGAATACTAAAGCAAAGAGTTTACGACATATATGTTGGCAAAGAAAAATCATAAATCAATTTCTGTCTTTATTTGGCAAAAAAAAAAAATTATTGCATCTGCAACAATAAGTACTCCAGCAAAAAGTTACTTACAATTAGTGACCTTTATACATAAACTTTATATTACATGGACTGCTAGTAGAGCGCAAAATAAGTGGTCAAACATAAAAGGGAATGCGACTTCACATGTCTGAGCGAACATAGCCGACGACAATCGCGGATCTCCGACGCTGAATTGATTAAATGTCTTATGTCATATGTTTTATTAACTTCCCTAAGGAGAAGTTTATGTTTTTAATAATATAATGGCAATTGTGATGGCTGATAATTTTGTAAGAAATGATATTACTAATATTTATCATAACAGTTAATTTAATTCAAATATTATCTGTGATAGTTTTATTTCAATAATATAATGGCAATTGTGATGACTGATAATTTTGTAAGAAATGATATTAATAATATTTTCCTTGTAAAATAAATGTACATAAAATCGAATCCACCTGTTAAAATCAGTTTATAAATTATAAGGTCTATGCTAGCCACGTAACATATGACATGACATTTGATCAACCGGGAGAGTCCGCGATTGTCGTTGGCAATGTTCGCTCAGACATATGACGTCACATACCCTTCTATGTTTGAGCACTATATACAACGGAAAATATATGAGGACTAGCAGTCCATGTAATGTAATATCTATGCCTTTATACAAAAAATATCATTGAATGTTGAAAATAATTGAACCAATTAAATTTTTGCTGATGTTATATCAGAATACTATGATTTTATTATTATTAAAAAGATTGCAAATTTTTGTCTTGCAGATTAGTAAAGCATGTATTCTACCTTAGCTAAAATAGTATTTTTCAACTGGAAACGTGTTTGAGCAGAAAAAGACACAACAGTAAATGACTTCAGAACGCAAGCAAATTCTTAAGAGGCTATGGTGAATGATTTACTCAACAATATAATAATTTTTAAATTATATAATGTTATTTTCAAGGATATATAAATAAAATTTAAACATTTTTTTTGTGTTGATATAATTTTTTTTCATATAAATTTCCCCAAGTTGCTTTAAAAATTTTAATGCATTTCATTGTGCAGTAAACTCTTATTATCACAGTTTTATATGTTTTGTTTACTTTAAAACAAATTGTATATTCCTCAATCCATTAACTCATTGAAGTCAAATCATTACAATAGCCAATTAAGAATGTATTTGTATTTTTCGGCATAATTTCTATCAATAATATTCAATATTTATCAATGATTGTGCTTATCACAGTAACGTTTATTTTATTTATTATATAATTTTTAAGCAATTTATAATAAATGCATTATATTTTAATGCATTGTATCGAACATTATGCTTTAAATAATTGGACGCTATAGTTTACTTTAGCTAAATTAAATTATCTTGATACACTTTATGGACTCTTATAAATTGATTATGAAAGCATATTGGAAATAAGTATTGAAATATTAAATTTTACAATTATATATTATTTAAATTTTTGTTTTAATAGGTGTTTATAAATCGGTCAAAATAATATAAAAAAGAAAGATTTTTTAGAGAGAGTAAGATAGGAATTTGGAAGAATTTCTAACTTTCCAAAATTTTCTACACCACACACTCAAATATTCACTCTCATATGTGGTGGCAGTATTATTGGATTTTTAGACGTGAAAAATGAATCATGTGTATTTTAATATGAACAAAATAATTTTAACATATATTTCATACACAGGGTGTACCAGAATTTAACGTCAAGCCGAAACGGGGTGTAATTGAACTTAACTGCTGTCCTTAAAAAAATAGAAAAAAAAATTCACATTTGAAAAGTATGAGCTTTTAAGTGCAACCTAGAGCTTTGGTGAAATTATGACCATTTTTCCGTTATTGTGCTTAATTTTTATTTTTTTTATTGAAAAATTTGGAATAGTAACCGTAAATAAAATCTCTAGGACAACAGTAAAAAAAATAATACAATTGGTGGAAGTTTTCAAGTATTAAGACTTTTGTTGAACTATGAATTTAAAATTTAAAAAAATGGTCGATTTTGAGAGGACCTCCTTTTTTTAAAAAAAGTTGGCACTTTTAATCAGAATTGTAAATAGTCAAATACTTGATAATTTTATTATTAAAAAGGTTTTTAAAAAATTGAAATTAATCACAATAACCGAAAAATAGTCATAATTACACTAAAAGCTCATTATTTCCAAACATGAGATTGTTTTTTTTTATGATTTTGTCGGTACTGTTAAGGTTAATATTCTCAGGTCGTTTCGCCTTGACGTTGAGTTCTGGGACACCCTGTATATTTTAAGTGTTTAGACTTGAGCAAATTTCAAGCGTTATCTAAAACAATTTGAAGTGATGCCTAATTATAATATAAGCTTTAGTGTCAAATAATGATAATCTACGAACTAAATATTTAGTGGAAGTATTATTATTTTTTACAAATAATCTATTTTTTGTATACTAGTTCATCAAAGCAATGTTTAAAAAATATTAGCGAGGTTTTTCATAAATAACAAGTTTACATACTAGAATTAAATTAAATAATTTCATATGTTTAGAGAAAAGCAGCCAAATGTGGAATACCATCCTGATTGTGCTATTGAGAATCACAAATTCACAATGACTGACTTTATTCAACATCGCAATGAATAAATTTCTATAGACAATGTTACATTTCTTCGTGACAAGGTCCATTCTATTGATTTTACTTCTCCCTTGAATATTAACCCTTTCCACTCACGAACTGCTAGATTTATATCTATTTTGCCGCCAGAGCGGCATACGAGTGGAAAGGGAAATTTATGGCTGCTTTTTATATTTTTTCGTGTTATCAACAATATATTTTATAACTAGTAACTACATAGCAGGATTCCTTATTGAGGTACTTTTCTCTAAGTTAACCAATAAATGGATAACAATGACAAACTAGTAAAAAAATTCAATGCTCACTGGAATTCGGCATTCACATATATTTCATATATACTTAATTCATATATATTTAATATATAATTCAAATACTATGACACATTTTGCTACTATGAATGACGATATTTTACAATAATGCAGTAATTGACTATCTTTCCCAGGTGCACTGATATTATCACCATACTGGTGAGGACTTTTATGTTATTTTATGTTTATTTCATTTTATTTTTTATATAAACTTTTACTACACAGAGTTTACACCAAATAACATATCCTATTTGTGAGATTTTGACAAATATGCTTTTGCATTAGTGTTATATGAGCTACAGTGTGTATAAGTCAAAGTAATAATATTTGTAATTATAAATTGAAAACTTCGAATCTTCAATTCCAGAAACCAAATAGCAATAAAAAATATTTCGAACTCAAATTTTACAAACTTTCTGAATGTTAAATAAGGCATTTGTTTTCAGTATACTATTTTCAAAAATAACCCAAATTTTTTGAAAAGATATTGAAAAATAAAAACAGTTTTTGCAAATTTTTACCTAATATTGCATATTAATTTGTAGTCTGAAAATATCAGTTAAGTATTTATAAAATTAAACTGTTGGAAAAATTAAGGAGAGCGGAACCTTTTTATTAGAGCAGGGTGCGAAAAAGGTTGGGAACCACTGTATTAAAGACAAAATTCATTACTTCGACTTATAAATATCCAGGTTTATATATAGGCTTTTCCTTCAATCTGCACTATATTATATAGTAAAAATGAAAAATATTGATTGTGAATGAATTTTATAAAACTTTATATATCACATAAATGCATAGCTTTATATACCAAGTATTAAATATCTAACAACAATTCTTAGATAACTTCGTAACAGTCATAAATATTTTTCAAATGATTTCATGTTTTTAACAAACTGAAAATTATTTTAAAAAATTGTCATTCTGTAACATGGTGAAAATCTTTTATTAACTTATTGTCCCGTATGCTATATAAATTTATATATTACGTAAGTTATAAATTATATAAAAATACTTCACATAACCGTTTAATTCGAAAATAAAATTTTTCGTGGATCATGAGGTATCAAGATAATAGATTAATTATTTACACCATATCAAGCACATGCAAATTTAATTTTTGTGCATTTTTGTTTAAAACTTTAATTATTTTTATTATTCTATGATTGTTGTAATTATTCTGAAAAAATAAATTTACATTTAGATCTTCAATTGAATTTTCGAATTAAAAATAACAAAAAGGGCTTCATTGAAGTACTAAAATTCATACTTTAAATCCTATTTAGTCTGATAAAATATTTGGAGTCGATAGAAAAAAATCAGTTTATATAATTATTATTATTATTTGCATGTGCTTAACCAATGGTAATTTATAACATTTTAGAAAACATACATTCAAACATAAATACTTATTTCTAGTTATTTTTATTTATAATAGGCATATTTATGTGTACAATATTGTAGATAATAGGCGATGCGATAGGCAATTATTGTAAAATTTTATTTATTCTTTCTAGAGAAATTTTAAGCGAAATATAGTAAAGTTTAGGAGTAAATATACACACTTACTAACTCACAGTACTTTCTTACTAACAATAATTATTTATTCTAGACCCATGATAGTCTTAATCGATTTTTCTTCTTGTTTTCAATAACTTCGAGATATATGTGTGTACATTATTTTTATTTCGTATATTAGGTCATAAAGATAGATCGAAATAAAAAAATCGATTCATTTCGTAAGTATTTTACTTCACATTTTTATGATATATGGTAAGTCTGAAATAATTCAGATCATAGAAAATAAAGAAATTTTGATAATGGCAATCGTTCATTACATCTAATTTGGATGCTTATTGAATACATTCATCAATGATTTTAATATTTATACGAATACTTATAGCATTGAAGAACAGTATAAATCAATAATAAATCTTATAACTATAAATTTACAGAAACCAGTCAAATATAATAAATAAAGTCATAGGTTGAATTAATAAAATGCTTGAAATTGTTGAAGTTTTTTTCATTGCTTCGAACTATTCCACGAGTTTCCTGGAAAAGGGTGATAAATTACTTTCTTAAATATAAATATACAATATACGCAGTATACTCACATACACACACACATATATACACATTGTATGGGTACCTCTAAGGGGAGGTCGCAGGGGGTGAACCAGATCGGCCTTCCGATGTTAGAGGGGCTCTAAATGAGCCAAAACGAGTTTTTTCAAAATTTGATCCAATCTTTGGGTCAATGCACGTGACATCAGAATTCATTTTAGAGATATGGTTTCTTCCGCAAAGTATCTTATTTTGATCCCCAGAAACTCTAATACTATATGTACTACTCTAATATATATATGTATATATTACTTTTCTGAAAATGTATTTTCAATAAAGAACTAGGTTGTAAAATAATATAAATTTATCAAAAACCGAAGAAGAATGAAATATTTTATTTATATTAGTGGGGCAGTATTTATATTTTTACCAGATTAATTAATCATATACATATTAATAACTAATCAAAAAAGCCTAATTACACAAATTAAAATTTTCATAATCATAGTCAGTAAATCATACAGAGGTTTGAACAAGGAAGCTGTTGGAAATTTGACGTTAAATTTCATATATATAGAAAAAGTAGGTTTTTCTAGGCTAATATGTAAACTATCTACAAAAATATAAAAAGTACAGGCGTCCATTTTTTGCAAGCCCACAGATT
>NW_020537425.1:0-20352 GCF_003426905.1 Ctenocephalides felis
GGCGCACGGATTAACCATTTTGAATAGTTTAAAAAACATTGTATTTCTATTAATAGGAAGATGTGCTGATTAGTTTTTGGCAAAGGCAGGTCTAGCCGTTACGGAGATAAAGGGAAAAAGAGTGCAGAAAATAGAAATCGAGTTTTTGAGAGCATCCGATTTGAATGATCTAAAAAACATTCAATTTGTAATGATTGGGAGAAGTGGTGAAGTGGCAAATGCAGGTTAAGCCATTTTGAAGATACGAAGCTAAATGTACAAAAACTGGCTGTTTTTGAGAGAAATAAGCATCCAATTTGAATAATTCAAAAAACTTTTGCTTGTGTTGATTCAAAACAATTGCTTTGGGAAAAAAATCATTTTTTTGTAATTTTTTTGTATATCAAAAATAATTAAGATTTCAATTTTGATTCTGGTTGAAGTTCTAAAGCTCACTTATATATTTACGTGAATAATTTTAACTTTGTAATGCAATTTATATAATTCTTGCAAATATTAGACGATATTATCAAATTTATAATCTACTTGAAAAACACACTTATATTTCTCGAACATTTTGTTACGGTATTCCAGTTCCAGCAATTTGCCTTAAGACACGATGCCATTCACCACTAGTTTAAGTTTAGTTTTGGTCAAGTATATCTAAAAAAAATAAACTTACTTAGCAGCTGAAATATATTGTTTATCAGACATTTATTGATGATTATGAGTATTTTTCTAACAAAATAAATAAATTACCGAAAAATGGTCACAATTTTATTTAGATTGTACTTGAAAGCTTTTTGAAATCTTTTTTATCGTGTATTAATTCAATGAAAATATTAGTAGGTTATTAAGGGGGTTGTTCTTTTTTTGTTACAAAACATGCAAGGTATTTGTTTTTGTTTTTCTCGAAATGTATTTATCATAGAGACATGCGGTTTTTTTAAACAAAAATTACAAAATCATAGAATATTAAGAAATTTTTTATTTTATTTTTTTCGCCGTCATTTGTTAACCAGGGGGCGCCAAATCGATCTCTTTTGCGGTGCCACAGATAAATCCGTTGCGCATCGCCTGAAACAAAAAAAAAACGAAACTACGTTGAAGAAGAAGTTTGAATCCAGTCCCCCTACCAAAATGAAAGAAAAAAAGCAAGAAGGAAAAAAGCTTCGCAAAAATTTTTGCGTAATGTTATCAAGTTGTTTGAGGTAGGGGGACTAGGTATTGCAGTGGTGAACAAATTAAAAAAAAATGCAAGTCGATCCGACTTGTAGTTTTTTTTTAATTTGTGGCACCGCATTGAAAAAAGTCAATTTGAGAAAAACGTATTTAAAGTTTTTAATATAATGTACTAAATACACAATTTAATTTAATGTACGAAATACACCATCGTGTTCAAAGATGCTGACACATTAAAAAGGTATGTGCATGAGGTATTATAATGAAAAAGAGGCAGCTGGCATACAATAGCTCGCGGAACGATAAAAAAACGCTTTCAGAGGATCATACGTATAGAGATATACATATCTATAACTTCGTCAAAAAATAGATATTGAGATGTTTTTTTTTTTTAAAATAATTCTAAGGTTTTTAGCTTTCATAATATTAAAAAATCTCAAAACCGAAACAAAGAAAAATAAAAAAAGAACAACCCCCTTAAATCAAATTTAGTTTTGGTCAAGTATATCTAAAAATGAAATAAACTTACTTAGTAGCTTAAACATATTGTTCATCAGGCATTCATGATTATGAGTATTTTTTTTTTGAATTACCGAAAGATGGTCACAGTTTTACATAGTTGTACTTGAAAGCTCTATGAAATCATTTTTTACGTGAAGTTACCATGAACATTACTACTCACCTTGTATCGTCTTGACGATGAGTTCTGGGACATTCTGCATACACATAACTCGGATTATTTATATAGACACTGAAATGTTGAATTGTTTGTAGTTTAAATGCGGACCTATTTTCATTAAAACTAAATTATCAAACTCACATTTTTCTTACATTTAGTGCAAATGTTTATTGTACGCTCAAAATCTTTTGTACGAGATAGAAACCTTTGAACTGACTGTTAGTAAAATTTTTAGAAATACATTCTTTTACTAGATTTTTTTTATTATAAAACTATCAAGTATTCTACCTTTTACAATCCTGATTAAGTGCGACAACTTTTGATTTTGAAACTTGCCATCTCACTTTACTTCCTTCTTACAGATAGGTTCTCAAAGTAGATCAGATTTGAAAATTTTAAATTCATGGTAACAAAAAGTTTCGTTCTTGAAAACTTGTATCAATTGTGTAATAATTTTTGACTCTGGTCTTAAAAATGTTATTTAATTATACGAATGTAAAGTTTGTATGAAGAAAATTAATAAAAAGTATTCACAATAACCAAAATATGACTACAGTTTTACCAAAGCTCTTGGTTGCACTTGAAAGCTCATAATTTTCAAACAATATGATTTTTTTTTTCTATTTTTTCGTGATGGCTATAAAAATGCACCCATGAAATTTATAATTTGCATTGATTGAATAACGTAGCTATTGTTTTGTAAAATTTCTTTAAAATCAAAATAATATATTAAACCTGTTTGTCCTTTAATCGTCTCAATTTAACCGTCTATGGGGCAAAAGGACTAGGTTACAATTTTTTGAAAAACAGCAAAAAAACCTTTTTACAATGATGAAGTGGATGGAAGATTTACTGAGCATAGTCAGATAATTGTTCGTTTGATATGTGTTATTTATTGTGTTATAATTGGTTTGGTTTTCATAATGTAGTTGTTAAAATCAAATTGGATCTTTGTGCCCCGCCCTACCCTATATACATATAAAATGTGTGTGTATTTTTGTGTTTGTGATGTACGCAACTTTATATAGGTAATATATTTACCTTTACTATACACTAAAACGATTTTTATGTAAATATTTACAAGAGATAACATAAAACAATCAAACAAAGACAGAATAAAATTCCGTTCGGTGCGTGCCGACCGTTTCTCGAAATGTGATACATCATAATAAAAGCGTATATAATGCCTTTTTCATTATATTGTTTTATATTTGATTTCGAGAATATATCCTGGTAGAAAAACAGATAAAGCAGAGTGGTACGTTTTGTTGTTTTTATATGGGTAAATAATCGGCGCAGCGTTAAGCGTCGCATGACACACGTAACATTGACATCAACATGTTTCGAGTATCTTCTCTGTTAATGTTTTCTCTATATACTGTTTATTAATATCATTGTTCCACATGTCGTGTTTCCGAACCTGTCATATTACAACAAAAGACAAATATATAAAGCGATTATAGTACCGATTTGGACGTGTTGCAATGACCTGTGGGGAAGAGCAAGTTAAGCAAGTAAAAAACACCTAAAGATTTAGAATTGATTTTAAAGAGTTACTGAAACGTCTTTAAATGTGTAGTTATATCACGTTATACACATGACTTGACATGACCAAAGGCCATTCATCCACAATAAAGACTTAGATGAACCAACTGTTCAAGAAGTGATACGGAATATTGGTCAAGAAGTGTTGTAAAATTATCTTCTTAAACTCAGCCAGCATCCAAATCGACAAATTCAAGAAGTTAATAAATACACGCCAACTTGAAGATTGTAAAAATAGTGCCCAACATGTTAGAAGGAATTGAAACATATTTAACACTAGACAACTTCTATCAAGGAATCTTCTTACTTCCATAAGCATAAAAGCTTATAGAAATGGACTTTATTTCAGATTGTTTACTTCAATTACAATCAGTCCATATCACGAGGACATTGAGTAATTTTTGACATGTAGTATATTACTTGTTGCTAGAAGGCAACCCAGAGGTTCTTCTTTTAGATATGATTAATGACTTATACTTAATAGTATATGACTTTTTTATGACTTTATATGCAACTATACCCGCGAAAGGCGATTTTTACTCGAGATTATATTCATGATACATAATCTTAAGTAGAATTTTGATATCATGCTGCCTGATGTCAAGCTCGGTCGAGGTCGAGACCGAACCCGAGACTAGTTTGTGCTAGCCCATGTCCTTACTACGGCTAGATCCAAATAAAATATAATATTTATAATGTAGTTTTGAGATCTGTGCTTAGGCAATATCAGGTTTCAGGTCCTATTCATGTCTAAAAGTAATGAATAAAGAAAGGTATTGTGCTTTTATTATGTAGCAAATTATTGCATATGTAAATTTAAGGACCGGTTCTGCCGCATAACAGACCAATGTTATGGCAGAGCTATATTATAAAGAACTTTCAATACAAAATCGTTCTGAATATTGACATACGCTATGCGGTTGCTGTACAGTCAGGCAAATTTCTCAGGTTGTCAGATAGAAAACCTAACCTAAAAAACGATGTTAGATAACAGGGTCTTTCTGACTCAGCTTCATAACATACAAGTGATGTTGCAGTTTATGTGTAAAACGCCTCAATGCACAGCAAATACATGATATTTTGACAGTATTAAGTATGATTCAGAATCATAATGTATGGAAGTTGGAGCATAACATGGTCTTGCCATAACATTTTTATGTTATGCGGCAGAATCGGTCCCTTAGACTTTACTTTTTAGATATAACTTCCAATATATGTCGTTTATAAATCGGGATAAAATACGTAAAAGCGTTTTAAAAATTATTCTCTTCAAGTTGATTAAAGTCGTTTTGGAGTTATAATCTAACTATATGATAATAGATCCTTGAATTATATTATCTTGTTATATAAAACATATGCTATTAGAGTGTCATTGATTTTGATAAAAAAGATGTATTTCAAATTTCTAGATTCATAAATTATACTCATAGGCATATGTGGAACAAAAATTATTATTTTAATTTCAACAAAAAATTGTATTTTATTTGACTTACTTCTTATGATTTACTTTGAAAAAAAACGAATTTATTTTGTAATATAACCATTTAACTGTAATTAATGAATTACGTAAGCACGTAACAGAATTGTGTGCATTGACGAGTATAATCGTCATGAGTAGACCTTTAACCATTGGCAACTTAGATTGCTGTTTTCGAAAAAAAACAGTTACTAATTTCTAAGATAATTATAATATAAAAGTTACAAGGTAACATTTTGCTATATTTTTTTAGCTAGATTGTACTAATATTAATATGTTGTAAAACTAAAAAAAATTTTTTGGGTAGAATACCTCCTCAGGGTAGAAAAACCCACATTCAATTCAATGTATATACGAATATATTGAATAAAATTTTTATTTCTGTCTTCTGTCTTACAGTTAAAAGCAATTTGCGTCTATGTTTCTCCCATGTATAGTCGTCTTCATTAACTCATGTGATGAAACATCTATAGCCCCTATAGAATGAATTTTTCATGTTTTGCTGTATCGATGATTGTTAATTTGTGTCGTGCCTGTCCAACAAAATAAAATGCTGAAGATCACGCCCGATATCATTGTATTCCCCGGCGGCCTTGCTAATTTGTCGTGTTTGTACAAAGTAAGGAGCTCCTTCAGCGTTGTGTTCCGTCTTGTTGGGCGGGAAATAACGTTCTTATTGCTTCTGTCAATACGGCAAACGTCGTGCAGAGCACACGGCTGCGGATGCCGAAAACTTCAAATACAATTTGCGAAAATCAATAAATAACTGTAACATTATTTGCTGCCTTCATACCCATATAGTCGGTAGTCGGTAGTCGGTAGCGAACTATGCCAGCGGTTATTTAGCTGGTGGTACATCGACCTCAATATTTCCGAAATGACTCCAATATCGCGACTACGCCGATACAACGCGATATCGACAAAGAACCGCTCTGGGATGGGTGAAGAAGCTAAAGTATCGATACGCTTCACCGAACAAAGTTCTTTTTAATAATGTACGCAGAGAAGCACTGCGGCCACACACTTCCACTAAAGCTTTTCGGAAAATATGGAGAATATGGTTTCTCTAATGTTTCCTATAATCGCTCGCTGACATAGCCGAACATCATATTTTGAAGTTATTTATTTAAGGACGCTTATAGTTTAGGCATGTAACATAAATAGTTTAACCAACCATGCATCATTTTGGATAAAATCGAGCAAGAGGATAATAAGTTTATCACACTACACTTATTTTTGTGTACATCTACCGGGATTCAATTATTATTAAATCGTTATCTTACTAAAAGTAAAAAATGTAAATTTGCCCTTTTATTGTAATTGACATTTTTTACTTTACTCGGGATCAATCTTCTAAAATAGCTGAATATAATTGAATCTGCAATGTTTACTAAAAATTTACCAACTATAGACTTTCATTAACCTATTAATAATTTTGTGAAACTTACGATTTTGGTTTGAATTTTGAACTTAAATCGTTTTTTTTTAATAATCCATGTGTTCAACGTGCCGCAGGTTATTGTCTTTCATGTGGTAAAATTTGGTTAAAACTTTTGGTAATGTCAAGTGACCAATATATATTTGATTACACGATTTTTTCAAGTTCTTAAGGAATCATATTTTTTTTCAATATTTCAAGTCATTCTAAATGACCTGAAATTGGTATTGATAATATATGTATGTATGCGTATGTGAGCCAAAATTCCATATATCATTGACGGATAACTAAGAAAATTAAGAAGACATTTTACAAGGGTTCTCATTGATAAGATTTGTGCAATTATTGTCCGAGCTGTTTCATTACAATTGACAAATAAGAGCACACATTTAGGAATATGAATATTTTATCCATATTTTAATCCAAAGGTCCTAACGCAATTTTGGAAATTCTGTTTGTTCAAGAGATATTTATTGGGATTCGTACTGATTAGTTTTTTGCTACAGAACAGTCTTGCCGCTTCTTCCTCACTAAATGTTGGAAAAATATTTTGACGATTTCAATGAAACTTGATAGATTGATGTACAGTGATAGAGTCCATGGTCTTCATAAACAACATTATAAATTATTATAGGGCTATCAAAAGTGATATAATTATAAAAATCAATTAAAATTTAGAATAATGTACCGCGCACTTAGGACATGCAATGTGTATTTTTTATTCCGTGTTTCGTACTGATCACCGTTGCCGTCTACACTTTACACTTTGTATGAAATATTTTTAAAACAAAGACTAGAATAAAATACGTCAAAAATTTCCATTTAATTATTACAATTATATATGGTGTAGGGCAGGGCATGAACATCCAATTTAATTTTGTGCAATTATAATGTGAAAACGAAACCAGTTGTGTCACAACAAATAACACATATCAAACGAACAACTATCTGACTATGTTTAGTGAAAACCCCAGCTATTTTATGATTTTAGATTTTTTTTCTACTTTTCAAAAATTTGCAACCTGTTCCTTTTTACCCAATAGGCGGGGTAAATTGGAACGGCCAGAAGGCAAACAGTCCAAAGTTTTATTTTAATTATAAAGGAATTTTACAAAATAATATACGTATATACATTATTCAACCAACAAAATATAAATTTTATGGCTGCATTTTTTTACAGAGATATAATACTGTAAATAACCTTGATCTGGCACTTCGTCAGAAATATAAATGTCAAGTTGGTCCTTTTTACCCCACCCAGGTGCTAGCTTTTATAGTGGTTACATGAAAAAAACTATCGAATCTAACTTAAAATTAACAATACATCTTATAAAACATTTAAATAACGTATATTTAAAATTTTTATCAAGGTCTTGTAATCTAAACAATAAAAAGTGCTCACAATAAAAAAAACTGTTGCTCTGTTTTTTTTAAAATTTTCGTTTAATTTCCGTTAGCAACATCGTAAGAATCAAATTGTTGACTGACTATTCACATTTTTTCTTCTACTTTCAAATATTGTTCCTAACTTAACTAAAAAGTTTTTAACTTTACTGTTTTATGAGACATCGGTGGTGTGACCTTTTTACCCGCCGACTTCTGGGCCCCGCTATGCTCTATTATAAATTATGTATGTTCATACAACTTCATTTTGAAAATAAATAGATGAAAAGTTTATCACAATTTTATTAGTTACTTAAAATGAATTCTTATTGATGAAATATTGTTCTTAACTTAACTAAAAATTCTTATTTTTACTGGTTTATGAGACATCGGTGGTGGACCTTTTTACCCACGGACCTTTGGGCCTCGCTATGCTCTATTATAAATTATGTTCATAGAACTTCATGTTGAAAATAAACAGATGAAAAGTTTATCACATTTTTTTTGTTACAGTTACTTAAACTGAATTCTTATGATGAAGCCGATTATTTTCATATATCGTCAGTGCATTCTACTGGCCTTAAGACAAAAATTTCTTCAAAACTAGTCAATGTATTAAATTATCTAAATAAGTTTTTTGAGCATTTTGCGATTCATAAAAAGTAAAATTTGTTGTGACATAATAAAATAATTTTTGCAAAAATTTGTTAATTGGACAAAGTAAATCTGCGCCCTTGTAAACGTTGAATTCAACTAATAGTTGTTGTTGATACAATATCAAGTCACATCCCGTACCAGATAGAAGGTACTATGCATCCCTTACGATCTGACGTCGTTCACTGGATTATTTGCTATCATCAATGTTGTTCCGTTGCCTGATAACCCGTCGTGGTGGATGCGGCTCAGGGCACACGGACATAATTAAATAAGCATTGTCCGAAGAGCGATGGCTTTTCCGAGGCGCCCCCAGACCGACGCTTCACAATGCACTTGATGGTACTGGATATGCGCTTCTACAATGGGCCAAGGGAGGTTTCAGCCAGAATGCAAGTCTATATCGAATCGCGACGACAATGAGAACAAGGCCCACGATGTATTTCCTGCTGGATGGCGTCTCTTCATCATCTGCCTTATCTGATGTCAACGAGATAGTTAGGGAGTCTGCATTAAGTCTACTATGGAATATTCGCTTAGATGTTCAGGATTTCTCTAACTGTCCTTCTGTAATATCGTTGCTATATTGTTATATATTTTGTAATAATTAGATATTTGTTAGAACTATTATACAAAATACTAATGATTTCACTATACCAAAGGTTGACCAAAAGATGAAATACGAATACAACGATATATTTAAATTTAAATTAAAAAAACTTCTCGAAAATGTTTCATTTTTAAACATATGAAGTTCTCGATAATTTAAGTTGCATATTACATTATATTGCAATAATATCATCAAACGCTCTTAGTATATTATGCTATTATAAATTAGAACAATCATTGTTATTTTTTATTCTCTATTTTATTTACAACTGTCCACTTAAAAACATTTAATAAATTTGGGGAATTTACAATTGTTAGCCGTAAAGGAACATTGTATGTATACTAAATGGACATGTTGAAAATCAACTCAATAGTTACAATATTATAACAAAAATTATAAATAAATGAATAAAATATGATAAAAGTAGAGAAGACTGGGTACGGTTGTGTCAGGATACGCTAGTGACAGTCGTCGTAACAGCTAAACTATACAGATTTTGAGATAGGGTCCAAATAGAGAAGAATAAATTATAATTATTCAAGAACAAGTTCCCATTTTTGCTTTCAGTCAGTGCCTTACGTTAGTATGATCTGTAGTCCGCATTGCTTTTGAAGAGTCAAAAGTATGTTTTCATGTTCGAATTCTTTTAATAATGTCTTTTAATTGTATACTGTAAAACCACTTTCTTTGTTATGTTTATGTAAGTTGAACATTAATAGCTGAATACCAACAATTAGTTTTTGCTTCAATAATTTAGCTCAGTCATAATGGTGATTTGTATTTAAAAGTGTGCGTTGGGTTAGGTTGTGACAAATTTTGTAGGCACGGTTGTGACATGTATTTTTCGTCTTTTTTGGGTGAAGATTAAATAGATGTAAGAAATCTAACTTAACTAAAACAAAATAAAAAAGAGAAAGGAACAGGTATATTTAATACAACAAAAAAAGATTTTATAAAGATTTCTTGTTAACTTTGTTTAAAAAATTATGTTTTGTTATATATCGTTATATTTCATTCATAAGATTTGTTAAATGTTCATGTTGTATTGTGTTACATTTTTATGTTATTAACCACAATAAAAGTCATAATAAACAATTTTTGTGTTTATACATATTTTTTGCGAGTCACAACCCTCCCTCGGTTGTCCCTGTGTCAAAATCAGTGTAGTTCAGCTAGATAGGTTATATGACATTCGCACTTTTCTTGTATGATTTGATTTTATGACAAATCTATTGTATTTAAGAACAGTATTTCACTATTTTCACCACAAAAGTTCAAATTACCATTTAATTTATTTTTCTCTCAAATAACTGGTGAATTAACAGAATTATTGTTTGTAAAAAAAAGTGGGACAACCGTACTCAGTCATCCTTATCCGTTCGCTTTTTTATTTTTTTTTAATCAAATAGATAACGATATTATTCAATCATCTATTAAATTAAATAATGATGCTTAATTTAATTTTAGAACATTTTTTAGAAACATTTTAGAATTAAATACTTCTTATTTTATATTTTTTTAGTTATGTTTTGGTATTTTCGTGTCAGTTAAAATATAAAAAATGTTTTAACCTTGTTCTTTCGTTCCACGCATAATTATTACAAAATATTTAAAAAATTGTTTGAATATTTTTCTATCGTAGAATTTTGCAATTATTATAAAATTTTTGGATAATGACACTTTTCAAGTATCGAAACGCAAAAAAAAATAAAAACATGTGAATTATTTTTTTATTTTGACAAATAGACTGCTAGATATATTAGGTTTCAACGTCAAGAAACTCCAAAATTCATGATTAAATATTTAGTAAAAACAAGAGGTCGCATAAGGTTCACCCGCAATTGAAGTAAAACTTATTTCCTATTGTACAAGATGGCATTTAAGTGAAAACAATTTTGAATATTTTGAATGTTTATTTGTAATATGGTAACACTCGTGATGAACACATTAATTAGTGTCAACCACTATACACATTTATATAATGATAAATAATAAATTATATATTTATAATAGCATTAGAAATATGTAAAATTATTTAAAAACAATAATGTAATTAAAGTCATGTTTCAAATATCACATGATCGGTTTGTCATTGTAATTAGCATTTAGAAATGAATCTTCATTAGAGAGATGAAGTAACTTCTATGCTGTAACTTCTATAATATTTGTTCACACAGTAAAATATGTTAAATAACGCATAAACAAATATTGTTTTCGCAACTTTACTCATCATATAATTGTGTTTGAAGAACTTCATGTAATTAAAATTAACATACATTCATTGACTGCTTGTATTTTTTTTTACTTTTGAACAGCTGTAATATCTGTCTTGCCTAAAAAATATTTTCCATTTCAATAAGTTCAAAGATTTATAGAAACTGCCAATAATATAGAAATTATTTCAATAAACTTACGGCACAAATGTTGCATTGGTTTTATTATTTTCATTATAATTATTTACACGGGACACGGTATAATATTCTATGCCGATTTCCATGTTGATATCGGTACGCATGCAACGACAGATCTCTATTCACATACAAGACGATTAATCACAATCGACGCGTATAGAAATAATATCAAGAGCGAATGACGAATCATTGGCACTCGACTCTTATGTTATCTTATCTGCCGTAACGCACTTCCGTTGCATTTGTACGGATTTACACCCTAGTCACGCCTAAAGAAGTTTTACTTCAAAAAATTATTAATCAGTTATTACGAGCAAGCTTGATGAGATTTCGAAATAATATTGATCACGGCTTTCTTATGAATAAATAAATCAATAAAGTGAATTTAATAATTAATATCTCGATAATTTAACATCGGACCTCTGGTTACAATTAAATTCAGTACATGGAGGCAACGATCGTCGACGTCCTCTTCGCATGGTCAATGGTGTGGATTATCTCCGCGTGGCAAAAGCTTATCCTCCGAGGATACAATATCCTGCCGGGGCCGTCGTGGGCTGCCGAGCAAGAGAATGACTGCGTTAATGAGCTGCCTCCAAAGCGACCATAGACAGAATTATGTCTCTAGATGTACTCGTATATAAGATTTATATTGTAGACAAGGACAATGATTTAACCGTATCTTAGTCGTTCGTATTAACACCCTATATTGTGACTCTTTACATATAGAAATATTAATTTTCAAATATTGTGTATTCAATTATATATTATTTATTAGTTGAATCGAGGCTTTTAGTTTTATTTTCGGATGAGCTTTCTACTTGTTTAGCGTAACATAATATGATAAAAACTAATTTAAAAGTCTAACGTTTTAATTAAAAAAAAAAAACAATCTCACAGGAGTATAGACATCTTTATATTTTTAAATACTATATACCAGAATATTCAATATCAAGCAGAAATGTTTGGAAGTAATTTTTTCGAAATGATATACTACAAACGATTTGGAGAGTACGTGGCGTAAGTGTTTGTAGCCTCGACCATGCAGTAAAGATATCTGTTTTTAATGGATTCATACGACAGGGATTTTGGATCGAATACTGTCATTGCCTCAGAATGTATGAAAATATATATATAAATGATATATATAATTAATTTGAAATTAAATAGAATTGGATTTGTTAAGTAATTTTTTTTTGTCAATCAAAACTTTATTAAAGGAATAAAAATTAGGAGCAAAAATCGAAATTACAGAATTCGAATAGCTAAGTTGTATTAGGAGTAAGAAAAAAAAATTAGAACTAATTGGGATCAAAAAGAAGAATGAAGAAATAAAAAAGCAAGGAGTTGAATAGAATTAGAAATTCGAAATAAAAGAGCATGAATTCAAGAAAGAGTATAAAGTAGTCAAATTGAAGCAAATAATGGAAAGAAATTGAAAAAGAAAAATGGAGGAAAATATAGTATAGGATGTATATAAATAGATTGTATATGATATAACAGATAGTATAGAATAAAAATAAATGAAATGTTAAAGGTGGCTAAATGCTCAGAGTAAGCGAGACCAAATAAAATAAAAAAAAACTGTTTTTACTTAAATATATATATATATATATATATATATATATATATCAAAATATGAATAAAAAAATAATTAAATTAGCTTTTAAGTACACTATATCTTGTAATATATACACAATTGAATTTATACGATTGAAAAGATTATATGAAGATATAGGGTAGGACGGGGCCCAAATGTCTAATTTGACTTTGAGCAATTATATATATTGTGAAAACCACACCAATTAATTATATCACAACAAATAACACATATCAAACAAACAACTATTTTTTTAAAAAAGTAAAATTCCCAGCTAATCATTGTGGAAATGTGTTTTTTCTCTGTTTTTCAAAATAATTTTATCTAATACTTTTTACCCCATCGTCGGGTAAAATGAGACGGCCAGTTGACTAATGTCTTATTTTTAACTTTCTAGGAATTTTACGAAATAATAGCTACATAAATCAACCGATGCAAAATATACATTTTTACTCGGAAACATTTTTATAGAGATAACACAGTATATAACTTTGATCGGGTATTTTGCTAGAAATATTCACCAGCAGAGTTGGGATAACTATTTACTTATTTTATTTATAGCAAAATTTTTTTTTCAACTAAAGTTCCTTTTTCATTTTATTTTTATTTCTTAGACATTTATCGAGGTAAAAGTTTAATTGGTTTTACCCCATCCACAAGTAAGCTTTTATAGACAGTTTTATGAAAAAACTGTTGAATCTAACTTACAATTAAAAATATATCTTATAAAACAAATCAATAACGTATACTTAAAAATTATAAGGTCTCGCAAACTAAACAACAGTGCTCACAACCAAACAGCAAACAATAGAAGAAAATACTTTTGTTATGAATCTTCAAACATTGCCGTTTATCTCCCGATAGCAACATCCTAAAAATCAAGATGAAAGCTTGTTATACATCATTTTCCCTCTACTCTCAAACATTGTTGTTAAAAAATTCTTAACTTTACTTGTTGAGCTATAGTTGATGAATCTTTTTACCCGCGGACGTTTAAGTCTCGCTCTGCTCTACCCTATATTATACCTTAATGTGCTTTAATTAGAACATAATATTTATTTGTTAATTATCTTTTATCCATATCTCCATATCGAACGCGCTATGTCAACTATAAGGTCATTACTTAATAGGTTATTACAATCTTTTATCGCATTAGTAGGAAAATAAGCGTCGAAAATTAATTCTAATTAGAGCCACTACAGGAACATTGTACCCTGTAATATATGTGGAGTGGAATAAAGTCGAGTGGAATGGAGTGGTGCTCGTTTCGTATTCAAACATAATGGATTTCGTAGTACTCTTTTATCCGGTAATCTTCAAATCACAGCACTACACATTATTTATGATGTAAATATTCATTCACCGAAACAAACACGTGCGAGCGCTCAGGTCGTTAGTCAACTATTATTCCCTTTGATATAGTTTTTCAATAATTCGAAAAGTTATGGTGTTGTAATGTTTTTCTTTGCTTACTACGATATGATAAAATAATTATTTTTTGGCTTTTTTACACTGTAAGTTCATTTTTTTTATATTAAAATTACTTTTTTTATATTATTCAAATTAATTAGTTTTAATTCGCACCAAATTTTATATATACTTTGTCCTTTATCACTTTATATATAGCAAATAATGAGTATAGTATTCTACCTTTTTCTTTAGTATTTTGGTAGTTTCTACAAAAGTTGACATTACTGTTGCCCGATGTCAGCTTAAACTCATTATCTCAATTCCCAGTTTTGAATTCTGTTTTCATTTAATTCGAAAACAGAATCTGGTTCTATTTTAATGTGTTGAACAACAATACATTTTTGTTATTGGTAGTGATGACTCAAAAATTAATTTTTGATATAAATTTTGACATAGATCACACGGATGATACTGAAAATTTACTGAAATATGGGTTCATATCACTGCATATATTCAATTTCTAACTATCTTATATATGGAAGCAAATAATGAAAATAGTTTTCTGCCTTCTTCTTTAGTATTTTATTTAGTATGTTTATATAAAAGTTGACATTACTCATGCCCGATTGTCATTTAGTGATAAGTTTAAACTCATTTTCTTAATTTCGAGTTCATTTAATTTTGGGCCGGCGGTGGCGATATCGGTTAGAGCGTGGACTAGCAGCCACTAGTTCCAGGCTCGCTGGATCGATTCCCGCTACCGCCGTAGCCCGACATCAGGCAGCTTTGATGTCAAATTTCCACTTGAGATTATAGATCATAATATAATTCCAAGTGGAAATCGTCCTTCGTGGACATAGCTGCAACATCCAATCATATGCAACTATTAGACGTAAGAGCTAATATCAAAAATCCCACACATAAGAGAATGGTTAATCGATGGATTGCCTCTCATGAAATAAAAGTAGTATTAAGTCGTTAACCAACAGCTTATAGAACATATAGGAGTTCTGATTGCTGTTCAAACAATAAATAAAAAAAAAAAAAAAAAAAAATTTAATTTTAATTCAAAATCTGGTTCTATTTCAATAGAATAATCTTCATCGTTTGTGTTACAAGGTGTATAGTTATAATGACTCAAAAATTAATTTTTGATATAAACTGTTACATAAATCAGGCGATGATACTTTAAATTTTCCGAAATATGAGTCAATTGTTGATACTAACAAAATATTTTAATAATTTTTTAAAAAATATCGCAAGTTTTCCACTGCATTTATTCAATTCCAGACTATTTTATATATAAAAGTGAACATTTTTGCCACCTGATGTCAACTGAGGAATTCACGATGTTTTGCAATTTTTAATTAAAATGTCGTCTATGTTGAAACACGATCCAAGGTATGATAACTGTTGGTGCATGGCATCGTGCCTTAAGGCAAATTGCTGCAACTTTCGTACCATAACTTAAAACTTTTTGAAAACTTTGAAAAAAAAAGTTTTTGGAAAATATTGAAATTTTTGAAAAAAAATTGTTTTTTTTAACAAATTTGTTTTTTTTTTTTTTTGAATAATTAGAATTTTTTCAAAGCAATCGTGCTGCTTCTTAGAGACGAAATATCAAAGCGCATAAGCGCCGCGTTGCCAGTCTATCGTTTGCACATAATAGATCTTGGTACGAAACCCATAAAAATATGGAATAAATTTGTACTTTGATCATTCAATGCGCATATGTCTAATGATCATTTTTGACCGCCAAATGGCATTTTTTTTACTGTTTTCATTGGATTTTCAAAACCGCTGGACCTGCCTTCCAAAAATTTAATAAGTTCTATATTTTGTTACTAAAAGTAGAATGTTTTTGAATCATTCAAATCGTTCACTCCGTTCCCTCAAAAACTGAATTACATTTTTGGCACTTTTTGCCCAGTATCTTTTAACCAGCTGGATCTGCCTTGTTCAAAAACCAATAAGCACGTCTCTCGATCGATTAGAATTGAATGTTGTTTAATAATTCAAATCATTAAAAATTTGTTACAGTTCAGATAAAAAAAATATTATTATGAATTATAGCAGGAAATGTGTTGCATGTGCAGAAATTTATTTGTAATCACTAAATATAATGGCCCAATGAGACTAATATTAAACTATTGATGTGCATCAAGAGTGAAAACTAAGCATAACATTTGCTTGTGATGTCAAGATTACTTTAATATTGTACTTAATAAATATCAATTTGCAATGACTGGTTTGTAACAAAAGCTCTATGCTTAATTATAATGGAATAAAACGACATAATTCATATGTAGCTAACTTGGCACTTTTTTCTTATACCTATTTCATGTTGAAAACTTGTAGTAAAACAAAGCAGGCTTAATCGAGATTATGCCTCATATTTTTACACATCTGAATAATTTCCAACCGCCGCCCTATGGTAGTTTCAATTTAGTTTCACGAACCTAGTTATTAAAATGTGTCCAGTCCAGTCCAGTTCAGTCCAGTCGAGTCCGGCAGGAACACTTTGAATATTTTTGTGTTGACCTAGTTAGATTGTCCATGTGTTTAATTGTTTTCCCTAAACGACATCGTCGATCGCGCATTTACGTGCAGAGGACGCCTTCGCTCGCAAAACTTATTCCGAATACTTCTCGACTTTAACTTCTGCTTCACATTTGCTCACGCGATCGTTATGGCCCTTTTGGATACTTATCGCTAAATATGTTCCATTAACTTATCGCATGATAAAAAATCAATATTTATTTTCGGTCAGATTATGTCTTTGTCTTTATCGCAATGTAGCCAAATATATTTGTACACGCCAAATCGTTTGCTTTAGCTTGAAATGGATGTGCTTAAGATTATTTCAAGTAAACCGTATGTACAGTATAGATTAATGTTATTTTATTAATGACTCTTAAGGGTAATTAGTATTTAACCTTTTAAACTTTACTAACATAGTATTGTTCAGGGGAGCGGGGAGCTAGGGGCTTAATGTAACGGGCGTTTTTCAATGGGATCTTAAATAAGGTGACCATACGTCCCGGATTGGCCGGGACAGTCTCGATTTTCCTCCTTGCGTCCCGGCTTTTTCTAAAAGCAATATTTTTCCCGGTTTTAGTTGTTTTGTCCCGGATTGTCTCAGATTTTTAAGAATGTTTGGATTGCCAATATTTTTTAAATGTATTTCAACTAGAAAATTTGAACCCAAAAAATGTGTATATAAGTTTTTAGCTCACCAACACCGACCCCCCCCCCCTGCTCTCTCACTCATTCTAATCCGTCCCGGATTTTATGCAAAAAATATGGTCACCTTAATCTTAAAAAACATTGCATTTTTTTCTTTGTAGGCATGCATATTACTAGGGGAGTACTAGTTGTATCAAAATAAATGCAATAAAAATAATACAATTTTATAAGTTATTATGATCAGAATAAATTAAAACTAATATTATATTAATAAATATATTAAAATCACTTCCAACGATCCTTCGACCAAATCTTGGCAATTACGTAAAAAATGAATAATTATTGAGCAGTTGATAATAATAGAATTATGAAATGTAATAAGGAATATGAAAAAATATCAGAATGTATAAGAATTTCAATTGCAATGTGTATGTAAAAAATGATCAAAGTGTATAAAATATCAGAATGTATAGAATTTGAATTTGAATTGTAGAATGTATAGAATTAAAATGGAATGAAATAGTAGAAGAAGTAAGAAGATGAAAAGAATAGATAATAAAAGTAAGAAAAAGAAAGAATGAAAATAAGTTGAAAAAACTATAAGCAAGAATGGGATTAATATGAAGAAGATAAGATGAAAATTATATAGCATAAGAAGAATAGGATTTATGTAAAAAGAAGATAGTATGAAAACTGAAGATTTCAGTAGAATTGTAGTAGTAAGATAATAATTAAGTAATGTTGTAGGTGGCAAGTAATGCTAGTAAGCAATATTTGTTATTGGTATATCTGGTACTGGTTTTAGGAACTCATTTGGTTCATCCTCATTTTTTTTTACATATGAGTACTGCTTCTGTCATTCAATACTTCATCTATTCAAGTCATCATACGAGTACAACTATGAAGTACTTTAAAATTTGAGACATATCGGATACGATTGATCAAAATTTAAATTATTTTCCTAGATATAACTGGTTGACTACGATAATGCTCTTCTGTTTCATTTCTCCGCAAAACTTTAAAAGCATTTTTTTTCAAACTGTCTTTTCCGATATATCGAATACTAATTGTTTTGTCACACCCTAGAAGAAAATTAAATTAAGTAGAATTAATTATTTAATTTTAGTGAATATATTTGAAAAGTAGGATTAAAAATAAATTCCCATGCGGGGAATCGAACCCCGGCCTCCTGGGTGAGAGCCAGATATCCTAACCACTAGACAACATGGGATATAACAAACATTCATTGTTTTAGGTGAAAAACATTGGGAATGATGCTAATTAGTTTTAGGTGAAAATCTACCGAGCCGTTTCTTGTAATTAACTGTTGAAAAAATTTAAGCCAATTATTATGGAAAATTAAAATTAGACATTTACTTAGCATAACGATAGAGTAGTTGGTTTTAAAATTGATTTTTAGAAAATACTTTGAGTTAACGTGATCGTTCGTTCTCAATTTGTGTAATAAATCTACTCGGAATACTTCTAATCACTCATAAATTAATTTTTTTATTATTGATTAAGTCGATTATTTACACATATCGGGCAGTTCATGTAACTTGCCTCAAGGCAAAATACCAAACCATCTAGTTTAATACTTCTATGCACTGTAAAAATTTTAATAAAATTTACACAAAATAAGAATATCGTTAGTCAATAATTAGTAGTGCTATTTGTTACTTCAGAATAATTGGTCATGTAAAACAATTTTACGCTGATGGTAGATAATTTATTCAAGACACTTGGTTCTAATATGACAATGTAAAAACATCAATACACGCATAACATGTTTATCCGTTAATTATTTTCTCGTTGTTACTTCAGAGGCGAAAACGGCTGGCGTCTGTTTAGCCTTGTATCAAGTTAAATCACTTATCATATTTCTGATCGTCTAAATCCTCACACAAGCGTTTTCCCATTGAATTAAGTGTTTCGTTTTGCGTCTTTGTACCGTCGGCGGCGTCGGCAGTAATCAAATTACCTCACTAAGAGGATGTGTTCGAGTGCGTTGCGGCAGTCAAGGGAACTCGACTTTGTGGAAACGTCCTGCGATCTGTGCAAACTCCGACTGGGAAAGATCGGAACCCTTCAGCTCTACAAGACTTCATTACACTTAAATACACATCAAATATTGTTGACTGGATGTGTTATTACAGGATTAGGGTGATTGACACATTTTGAAAATTTGTTATGACGCCAATGGAAAATTATTGTTAGGAGTCAAGGAATAAAAAGTGTTTTAAGTGCGGAAAATTATTTCTTTTTACTAAATAAAATGATGTATGATAGTAATTAATCATTGTTAAACGATTTAAAATATTCATTGATAAGCTATTGATATAAATTGTCCAGATTGCTTTAACATTAATAACAATAAATTACATTTCGGGCATGTAACTATTACATACTTTTATGTGTAATATCAAGGGATTTATCAAGTTATTAAGTAGCGTCAATAAAAATTTAACACAATACCATTTTATCTACTTTTGAAGTTCTGAGCAATTCTACTTTTTTCTGCGGTTTCAGTTTTGTGTCACATGCTAATACATGTTTGTGTCAGCTGCATTAAAAAAATAAAATCACAATTAGTTGGATGATATATAATCATGTATAGTTTTTAGAATAAATAGCTGGTTTTTTTAATTTCCATTTTATGGTTTAAAATTACTGTGTTGCGAATTGGTAACACACCAAGTCATTTATAGAATCAGCCTTGCAGATCGAAGAAAGACAACAATTTCGTTTAAAATTATGCAAAAATGTATTAATATTAAACTTTAGTTGAAGCAAATATT
>NW_020537426.1:0-12646 GCF_003426905.1 Ctenocephalides felis
GCATATGTCTAATGATCATTTTTTACTTGTTTCATTAGATCCCGAAACCGCTAACCCTGCCTCCATGAAAATTTGAATCAGTTCTCATCTTGTTAATACAAGTGAAATGTTTTTTGAATTATTAAAATCGGACGCTCCGTTCTCTTAAAAACTGAGTTACCACTTTTGGCACTTTTTGCCCCGTATCTTCGGAACGGCTAGACCTGCCTTCGCCGAAAACAAATCAGCACGTCTCCCTATCAATACAAATCGAATGTTTTTTGAATTATTCAAATCGGTTGATCGGTGTTCCCGAAATCGTCGACGCAAATTTGTATCCGTACTCACATACACACACGCACACACACACATACATCTATTTTTTGTAAGGCATGCCAAAATGTTCAAAAACCTCTGAAACGTGAAGAAATGCAAAAAAATTTATTTTCGATTTTTTTGCGATTACTATAACTTACCTTGCGGGAAGTTAAAAATGTCTATATAAACATTTTATAATATTATTTAGGTTTCAGGACTACCAAATATAAAGTCATGCAAAATTTCTTACTTGTATTTTAAATTAAAAAGAAAATATGAAAAAGTTTAATTTTAAAAAAGTTGACCATAGAGATCCGCAAGGAGAGTAGAGCAGATTTGTTGTACAGATCTACCAACAATATAAGATAATTTATGTGTCTGATCTTTTTTGAAATATCCGTTTATGGATGTTTGTATTGCTCTAAGTTGATGACGATGCGTTTTGTTTTTTCGGCGTTTGCGAATCAGGTCAGTCACGATCTCAAAGCTCTTGATTTATTTACGTTGTTTGTTCTCGAAAAATTAGTGTACATCTTTTAGGTAAGTTATAGTTATACTTGAAAGCTTCAGCTATATGAATATTATTTATTGATCGGTTTTATTATATTTTTATTAAGACATTGTGGAACGCCGGCGAATTTGAGGTTAGGGTTACTGATCAAAGTAAGCAAGCGCAAGCGAATCCTAAAAACAAAAGTTTGTTAAATTAAGCGATTTATAAATAAATTTTGTATCTTAGATTGACACGAGAAGTCGAAAACTATCAAACCACCACGTTCTTTGAAATCAGCTCGAGAATTAAAGATGGTCCAATAGATTCCCAAATGACAGGTAAATGGATGCTGAATGATGATTTTTTAATAGTTTTTGTAAATTAATGTATTTATTTCTCATTAGATGAGGGTCTTCTATCATCTGCTGAATCACTATGCAACTTTATGACAACGAATCCTACGGATCCAAATGTATTTAGCAATATGATTTGAATAGTAATCAATTGAAGTTGCGTGGCCCGAGATTAGAAGAGAATTATGAAGATGCGTTAAAAAAAATATTTAATACTCTTCGAAATTTTTTGATAAATGATGAAATCAATTCAGATATGCGAATGCTTTGTTGCATTTGCTAGAATCAAGAGCAAATCGCTGGGCCTAAAGTTTCAAAAATTTAGGAGGTAAGAAATATTATCAGTAGTTATAATTTTTGTATATTAATATTTTTTCTATAAATATTTCACAATATGAATTTTTTTTTATTATTCACATTTAATAAAAGTAAATACGTTCCCCGCGTTTCGAACGTTACTATTGATTACCGTTTCGTCCATACATTTTTTTTTTGTAAAAAACGAATGTTTTGAAGAAATTAAACCCCCGAAGGAGACGTTTATGTTTTCGTGAAATAAGCGGATTTGTTAATTTATGTTTGCTCAACGTTTCAAGTCATTCTGAATCGAATGAGGCCAATTTGGAAAAAGTATGTATGTGTGCATGTGAGCCGATTTTTGACATTCCATCGACGTTTTCTCAAAAACGGCTGGACCGATTTCTAAAATTAAAAACCATTCGATGTATCTCGATGACGACTAGCATTGGTCGGTTTTTTTTGCGACTATCGGGTGGGTCGTTTCTTCGTAATTAAATGTAGATTTTTTTTTTAAAAATTCGATAAAATCTTGAATGACATTGATTTTTATACTCTGAAAAATTACTAAACATACTGAGATATTTTTAACTTAATGTTCACATATTGTGGATGACCTAATGATTACAGTTGACGTCCAAAATATCAAAATAAAAAATGAATTGTATTAACCAAATTAATTTATGCAAGTATAGATATATATGTATGCTCGAATATTTTTATTGAAAGCGAAAATTTAATTGTCGAATTAAACTGGAAATATTATTTTATCTAGATAGCAGAATCTTAGTTAGACTCTTAGTCGATAATGATCGTTAGACTAATGCACATCAAATTATCAGATATTATATAGAGATTTTAACAAATTATAAATTTTGTATACATTCCTATGGGTTCCGTACCAATGTTGATCCGTTAGACGGCAACGCGTCGTTTACGCGCTTCAATATTTCGTCTCTATGCAGTTAAAGCAGTACGTTTGCTTTGAAAAAATGTTCAGAATATTTAAAATATTACAAAATAAAGAAAACATTTTTATTTCAAGAAGTATTTTTTTCAAATTTTTTTTTTCAAAAATATAGTTTCTCAAAAATCTAATTTTTTCAAAGTAATTTTTTTTTTTAAAAAGTGAATCTTTTTAAGAAAAATAATTTTTAGTGCGTAAAGTTCTAGCAATGAGTCGATCATTATCGACCTCAAAATGGCATTTTTTTTTACTTTTTTTACTAGATCTCCGAAACCGCCAGGGCCTGCCTTCCAAAAAATTAATCAGTTCATCTTGTCAATACAAGTAAAATGTTTTCTGAATTATTAAAATCGGAAGCTCCATTCTCCTAAAAACTGAGTTACTGTTTGTGGCATTTTTTGCCCGTATCTTCGGAACGGCTAGACCTGCCTTTACCAAAAACTAATCAGCACGTCTCCTCATCAATACGAATCGAATATTTTTGAACTATTCCAATTGCTTCATCCGTGTTCCAGAAATCGTCGATGAAAATTTGTATCCGCACACACCCATACACACACACACATCTATTTTTCTAAGGTACGCCAAAATGTTCAGAAACCTTTGGAACGTAAAGATATATAAACATGTTCATTTTTGATTTTTTTGTGCGATTACTATAACTTACCCTACGGTCAGTTAATAAGAGTTGTTCTTAATTATGTGAGCTAAACCTAAAAATGTCTTGGTATGATGTGAGATGTGGTTAGAAATAATACCTAATAGTGACTTAATATATATATATATATATATATATATATATATATTATAGAGTTTTTATTTTTATATCATCTATCCAAAGTATATATAGTATCCAAATTGAAATCCGCGTTCTTCGACGTCAACTCTGCGCCACTGATATCGGCTTTGCCTTCGCCTCGCCTATATGTATAATGCGCGCACATATCTATCGCTGTGCGTTGTGTTGTGTAGCGGTTATCCGCGGGTCCCTTTCCTGAGGGCAATGACCTTACGACCTCTCCCACATATTACTACGAACTACGAAGCACAGACACACGGGCACACGGCCACATTGCTCGCACACTCGTTGCGACCCATGAAATACTCACAAACTATCAAACATACACGCAAATCGCAAAAGTCGGATTTGTAGAAGACACCTGGGAAGCTGGGGTAATAATCTTTTTCTGAACTAGTACCAAAAATTAAAATTTTTAAGAAAGCTTTAAAGGGGTTGTTCGTTTTTTTGTTACATAAAATACAAGGTATTTGTTTTTGTTTTTCTCTAAATGTATTTATCATAGAGACATGCGGTTTTTTTTAAACAAAAATTACATAATCATAGAATATTAAGACATTTTTTATTTTTATTTTTTCGCCGTCATTTTTTAACCAGGGGGCGCCAAATTGGGCATTGCAAAATCGATCTCTTTTGCGGTGCCACAGATAAATCCGTTGTGCATTGCCTGAAACAAAAAAAAGAAACTACAAGAAGTTTGAATCCAGTCCCCCTACCAAACTGAAAAAAATGCAAGAAAGAAAATAATGGCAGCTATTTAAAAAAAAGTGTTTAAAAGGGCCTTTTTTGGGACGAAAACCTTCGCATTTTTTTTGCGTAATGTTATGAAGTTGTTTGAGGTAAGGGGACTAGGTATTGCAGTGGTGAACAAATTAAAAAAAAATGGAAGTCCATCTGACCTGTAGTTTTTTTTTTTTAAATTAGTGGCACCGCATTGAAAAAAGTCATTTTGAGAAAAACGTATTTAAAGTTTTTAATATAATGTACTAAATACACCTTTTAATTTAATGTACTCAATACACCATGGTGTTCAAAGATGCTGGCACATTAAAAAGGTCATGTGCATGAAGTATTATAATGAAAAAGAGAGCAGATGGCATACAATAGCTCGCGGAGCGGCGAAAGAAACGGTTTCAGAGGATCATACATATAGATATATATATATATATATATATATATATATATATATAACTTCGTCAAAAAATAGATATTGAGATGTTTTTTTTAAAAAGTAATTCTATGGTTTTTAGCTTCCACAATATCAAAAAATCTTAAAATCGAAAAAAAAATAAATAAGAACCGAACAACCCCGTTAGAAAAAACTGAAAACTTTGAAACAATTAGATTTTTAAGTTTTGAAAAAAAAGACTTTTTTAAAAACTTTGATTTTTAACTTTCCATAGGGCAAGTAATAGTAATTGCAAAAAAATCGAAAATGAAAATTTTTATATATCTTTACGTTTTAAAAGTTTCTGAACATTTTGGCATACCTTAGAAAAAATGGATGTATGTGTGTGTATGTGTGTGTGCGGTTATACAAATTTTCGTCGGCGATTTCGGGAACACGGATCAACCGATTTGAATAATTCACAAAACATTCAATTCCTATTGATAATGAGACGTGCTGATTAGTTTTTAGCAAAGGCAGGTTCAGCCGTTCCAAAGTACGGGGCAAAAAGGTTTATAATTACGGTACGGGAAGTTCCAGCAATTTGCCTTAAGGCGCGATGCCATGCACCCCACTAGTTTTATATTTGGATACATGTTCAGAAACTCCTGAAACGTAAAGTTATGCAAAAATTTTCATTTTCATTTTTTTACGATTACTATAACTTACCCTACATGAAGTTAATATTTGAGAATCAATTGAGTCTTCTTTATTCTATTACCAATTATCAATTTTACGCCGGTCTTCCCTATAAACGTGAGCGAACGCACCTGTCTCTGAGGCTGCACGTCTGATACCGAGTGCATGTAAATTTCTGAAGCTCTGAAAAGCCCGAATAGAATGATGATAGTGTAAAGTGGCAACAGGCTAATAGTTGGTATTAGTTAGGGTTTATACAAAAACCGACATTTCAGAAAACCGGTTTTCGAATTTTAATTTTGCCAGAAAACCGGTTTTAACCGGTTTTCGAATTTTATATAGAAAATAAATTTTTGCTCGAATATTCTGTTAATAACAAAAATTTATCCACAAATTTAGTGCAATTTTAAGCAGTATTCGATTGAAATTATTTATTGTTAAATTTTATAGATAGTAAACAAAATTATTTTTATTTTAATTAGTAGATCAAAAATAGTTTATATAATAGTTTATGTGGATTAAATAATTTTGAAAATAATTATTCGTTATTTATGCATTATTTTCACATATAGAATGTAATATTTCTATGATAGTGAAAGAAATTTCGAATTTTCGAATAAATGAATCAATTTAAAATAAAAAAACATTTATTAAATTAAAAAAAATATTAGATACATCCTTGATAATATCATTTTAGTTTTTAAAAACAATTAAGCTAAGCCGCGAGTATTTTCTATTTCGAGTAGTTTCAATGAATTAATTTTCAAAAATTCTAATTATTTTTTTGTTTGATAAAATGTGATTTCAAAAATATGTAAATATCTTCGATTTTCTTTACTAGTCCATTCATCTAAAGTTATAGAAAATGTTTGTCCTTATTTTTCATACAGTTTATTTCATTTATAGTTTCATGTTTTATAGATTCGTAAAAGTTGTAAATAAGTTCCATAACCCTAGAATTATTCTGTGGTATAATTCCGTTTTTTGTAATGACTCTCTTATAAATGAGCTATTTGTTATGCAATTAATTGATAGTCCCTCTAATGCAGCGAGCTTTGACACTATTTCTTAGAAATTTTTGTCCTTTATTTTTCATACAGTTTATTTCATTTATAGTTTCATGTTTTATAGATTCGTAAAAGTTGTAAATAAGTTCCTAACCCTAGAATTATTCTGTGGTATTTCCGTTTTGTAATGACTCTCTTATAAATGAGCTATGTTGTTATGCAATTAATGATAGTCCCTCTAATGCAGCGAGCTTTGACACTATTTCTCTAAACTATTTTTTTCACAAATTAAAATCCGACGGGTTGTGTACATGTTTGTAAAGTCGAGCCGGCATCCAGAATTTTTTTTTCGTTTTTTTATCGTGTACTGTTTTCAAATGATTATGTAAATTGCTTGTGTTTGATCTTTGCAAAAAGCATTTTTTGACAATAAATACAACGCGCTTTTTCTTTGTCAACTTTTTTTAAATAATTCCATTTCAGCCTGACATTTTAGAATACAAAAATATAAATAGTTTAAATAATAATATTATTTTTTTATAATATAAAATAACTACTTATATTTCGTATTATATATGTATCAAATATCGATCAATGGCACTAACACTGAATACTGAACTTATAAACTGCACATAAAGAAACAAGAAGTCCATTGATCTGAATTAATATAAAACACTCGTATAAACATTAGAATTAATATATACATTAGACAAAAATAACACAAAACCTTTCTGGGAACCATAGCAGACTGATAAGATTCCAAACGCTATTGAACCGATATGATTCCAAGAATCAAAACGCTGCATCGCATTTTATATTAGGCTATATTTGTCATTTTTTCATTTATACAGTAAAACCGGCCGGCTTTTTTTTACTAAAAAATCGGTTTTCGAATTTCATAAATTTCGTCAAAAACCGGTTTTTTAAAACCGGTTTTTAAAAACCGACAAACCCTAGTATTAGTATTCTATAAAGTGTTGGAAGAATTTACAATATATTAATGTTCACGTGGTAAAAATCGTTTACCTCTATTTTCGCAGATCTGTTGAATTTTTAAAAATTAAACCACTTGTCTTAGAACCATAAATTTTATTATGTTTAGTCCAATTTTTTCCTATTTTTTTTTCAACCAAAAATAAATCAACACGATCCGAACCAAACTGAATTTTTTAAATCGATTCAGGATTGCGGGCTAAACGTAGACGAAATACTTTTCACTTACAACGAAAGTTTGCTAATTATAACAAAACAGCTTGACCGATCATTGTGCAAAATCAATCAATGCGAGTCCTTATACAGATAATACATCTAGACAAAAAATCGAAAATCGGCCCACATATACACACACACATACACAAATTTAGTCTCAATCCCTTTAGAATAACTTGCTACGTCGAGATAACGTAGAATTAGCAAATATTTAATTTTTTTATATCCTAACCGACAATCGAATTATTGGTAAGAAAAAATAGGAAAATTTGAAAATTCGCATTTTTCATATTAACTCAAATTGAATAAAATATTCTTTATTGTGACGAATTTGAAACGACCTCTTATTGTAAATTTGGAATTACGAGTTATATATAGATGTTTAATCTTGATTAAGAAATTTTTTATCAGTCTTTATTTTCACATGTGTTTTGATATATTAGGTCTAATTTTGACAAATGCTAAAAAAAACTGTACTTATTTTGCGAACTTTGACGAATTTTTAAAGGCAAACGAGTTTTTGTGAGGCCGTAATTTTATTTAGTATGATCTTAGATCATACTTAGTCTAAGACTATGGTATCTACCATCGAAAAATTTTCTTCGGGAAATTATTTATGTTCTTGACAATAAACAAAATGTCTATAATTATAACACGTTAACTAAAACTATCGGTAATTAGTGTTGGAATCAAAGAGGCCATGAGTTTTTGACAGAAACAATTATATTATGTCATGGCAATTTTATATAGTTTTGAAATCATAATTTTTAATCCATTTTGATAAAACATAGAATATCTTTTTATAAATTTACATATTTCTATATAGTAATAGCAATAATTAGTAGTTATCATGAATCTTAACAATTATTGACATCCGAGATATGGCCAATATAAATTCTTATATTTGAAATTCTTCTGTACGGATGTATAAATCCAAAATCCTCTGAACTATTATTCGATTTTGATAAATCATTTAGAGTTAATCAAGGGAAATTTTTAAGATTTATTTAACTATAAAATTATAGTAAAATTGTGGAAATTAATGAAGAAAAAATTGCAAATAAAACATATTATGGTTTACCATTGAAAACATTTTGACGAGAACTGTCACCTACCAGAAATGACAATTCACTTGAAATTTAATTTAGGTTAAATTATAAGCCCACTAGACTATATTAGAATATAATAACGGTAAATATTAGTAAAGGATATTAAAAAAATGTATTTTTGAAAAAATACTTTCGAATTGTTGACGTGGGTACAGGCAACGTCAGTCGGGTCAGCTAGTTATATATATATATATATATATATATATATAATATATACATATATATATCGTTATTTATTCCTCTGGTCCAAGCAACAGGTATCACCGGAGTATTTATCTCCGGAGTCTCCGGAGCGTAATTTTAAATCCAGGTAGACGAGTAAAGTAAAGAGGAGTTGTGCAATACGGTTTATGTTGATAGATTATATGGTATTTAATGAATAAGCGCATGTTAACTTTATTTCATGGTTAGTAAACAAGTTTATCTCGTGTTTGTTAGTATTTATTGGTATTACGCGATTTACGTTGTTCTCTTAAACGATATATCAAACGAGTTACCTTACAACTGTGCATTATGGCGATTTAGCATCGCATTCAAATGGAAAAATTATTATTCAAACGGGTATGAATTTAAAACGGCTACCATGATAATAGATGAATAAATTATTACTTGGTGTTTAATTGTGGCATTACATTACGTGAGTTAGATTTGATTTTTTATACTAGACACACCAAAATGTACTTAAAAAACTGTAACTAGTGGCGCATGGAATGGTGCCTTCAGACAAAATTTCAAATTAATAATAGTAATTTAAGTGTTTTAAAAACTTTTAATTTTTATCTAGATAGTTATATTTTTATTTGAGATTGTTTCCATTTTAGAAAAAATTGAAGATTTTGTAAAAATCCTGAAAAATTCGATTTTATCTGAATATAATTATTATTATGAAATTTTTCAAAAGTTAGATTTTTTTTTTAAATTATGGAATTGGAGTTTTCATTACTTTCACTACATTAACTAATCATTTGCTCTGACAAGTCCGTCAGTTTTAAAGACAAAATAGCGAAGCTCGTAATCGTCGACGAAAAATTGTATCCGCACGCACATACACACACACGCACTCACGCACACACATACAAACATTCTTTTATTTAAGATATGCCAAAATGTTCAAAATGCCTTTAAATCTAAAGTTCTACAAAAAAATATTTTCTATTTTTCATACTTATAACTTACCCTACGGAAAGTTAAAAATTCCAACAATCTTTTAACTTGAAGAAACACTTTTTATAAAAATATAACTATCAACAAATATTTTAAAATAAAATTGAATACAAATGTGTCTTTACTCAAATATTAAATATATGTTAATACATTTCTATCAAACAATGAATTAGAAATGTTTTTTTTAATTTTGCGAATAATTTGATGGTATTATCTATTAATTATTTATTTGGCCAGCAATGATATCAGATTTTTCATGATATTCTAGATATTATAATATTAGGTAGTTATAAGTTTGAATGTAACGGTTTGAATGTAGTGTAAATTAATTCGATAGATGGCTCTGTGACAGCCCTGTGTATGAATATTGAAGTAGTTGGCTATAAAATTTTATATTGTGATTTTGTTGTTTTTATATTGTTAATATGAATGTTTGTTGATTATTGTTGTGTGAAAGAGATATAAAATACAGGATCAGAATAGATATGGGGATTTAGTACAACTTTTATATATTAGTTAATAGAGTATCATATAATCCAAGAAGATCTTAGTAGTGATTGCAATATCTAAATGGTTATTAATTGAAAATAGCCTTTTATTTCTAGTTTTAATATAATTTTATTGTGAGAATAATGGCCAACCATTGAGTTGAATTTAGAGAAACGCAAGGTTAAGCAATATCCATCTCTACAAGTTTTGGAAGATATAGTTTTTATTGCTGTTTAAATATATAAAAAACTATGAGATTTTAAAATAAATTTGTCTTATATTTTTGAAACGTAAAATCTTTGAAATGTATATCTATTAGGGTGGTCTTTAACATGGACATTTTCGAATTTCCTTGCTCCCAAGGGCTCAAATGGTTTCAAATTGAAAAAACAATTCCCTGAAAGCTATAGCTCTTAATATTGTCTTTTAGATAGAGCGCAATTCAATCAAAGTTTTGTATAAAAATAGCATAAAAAAATTTAAAAATTTTGCAGACCCTCGAATTTTCAATAAAAAATGACACAAATTTTCACTTTTAATCCATTTGTCGCTAAGTCACACCTAAATTTTTTTCCATGCTATTCCATACGAAGTTTGATTGAATTGCGTACTATCTAAAAGTTAATATTAGGAGCTAAAACTTCCGGAGAATTGTTTTTTATCAATTTGGAATCATTTGAGCCCTTGGGACCAAGGAAGTTCGAAAATGTCCATATTAAGGACCACCCTAATATTCATGTAAACATTGTTTTTTGTACATAAATTTTGATAAATTTACATTTGAACCAAAAAATTTGAATATATCCAGTGTATGTGTTTCGATATGAAAATCTTCATAAATATTGTCAGATTTAAAAATTATACTAAATATCGGCAGAATTAAAAATTCAAATTGAATATGATTTTATTTATTAAAATAAATATTTAAAAAAAAAAATATCAAAATTTTTTATACATTTTTGAAGTTCTAAATATAAAAAAAAACTGAAGTCAAATGCAACAAAATCCTACTACATTTTGAAAATGAGTTCAATTTTAATTGTCATTTTTTCTTTTTTCAGGTTTGCACAAAAATAAAATGCGAAAACCTACTGTTGGCCGGACCTGAATTTAATTACAATTCTTAAATAAAGAATTTTCTCATTTACATGTATGAACACATGAATAAAATAAATAAAAAGTACGACTCTTATTATTATTAACAAACAATGAAACAAAATATAATTAAATTCACAATGTACATTTTACTTGGCACTGTTATCCTCCTATCATATATTTATTATTATTATTAACATAATCATTTTCTTCTCAAACATGACACTTATTTTCTATCGGGCCCGTCACTTTAGATTACAATATATGCCATGATCAAAATAAATGTTCCTAGACGTGCAATTATTGAACAATAAGAATATAATAGTTCCAGGTCGAAACACTTGATCTTTCGACATTTTAACACCGTTGTACAATATTGATGATACCATCGATGTTGGTAAAAATTTCGAAATCGCAGCAATTTTTTGTTTGGAATTCTTCTGATATATACTACTCTCTATTGACTCGGACAGAACCGAAACGATGGTAATAGATACATATAAAGGAATTATTTTAAAATAAGCATACAATTATCATTTAATAAAATATATCTCAATTACTCAGATCAAACAGTTTGCACGTTTTGTGACGTCCGAATAGAGTTTATGACGAGTATATTCGTCAATTGCAGAATAGGATGCTGGTAAATATCGCATGAAACAGATAATTATTTTATGAAATTGAAAAATGTTTATAAGTAAATGTACTAAGTTTTACTTCTTTGTTGAAATAGGCATATATTACATGAAAAGAATAAAGTATTCATAATCAGTATTATACATGTAAGTATAAAGAAGAAAGAATAGTTGTTAATGTAGATTGTCGAGCGAAATTAATTTTCTAAAAATAAGTGAATAGTAAAACAATATTTAAATAACTAATTTTAATTCTTATTGATTTAGTATATTATTTTTACATTTCAGGAAGTATATGAAGTTTAAGATTAAATATCACTTACCACCTACCGATTTTATATAGTCATTTCCTCAAAAGAGGACAAAATAAATTGACATTTCCGAATTTCTGCTTTCAAAAATTTTAGATAGCACATAGTCACTGTTTTATACGCATGTCGAACATACTCGTCAATACACAAAATTCTCCCACTTCTCTATGACGATATAATTGTCAATTACAGTTAAATCATATTATGGATTCAAACAAATTGAGTTCAAATCTTTTTTTCTGTAATATCAAAAATACTGTTTGGTAAAGTGGAGTTGGCCACAGATTTATTAAGTCAATATTTTAAACCTCATTCATATAAAAAAAAATGAATAATTAGAAACAAACACAGTATACAGAAACTTTAGTACTAATAGTAGTTTATTGTTCCAATTCTCATTTTAAAACTAAAGACCTGCTTTTTTACTTTGTTCCAAATAATTTACTTATTTGTGATACGAGATACTTATTATCTAGTATAACAAACATAAGCATTATCAAAAACTTCTATAAAATTGGAATAATAACTAAAAACGCTTAAGTCTGAATTTTTTAAATTTCCTAGAATCAGAAATCAAAATATTTAAATCTTGGATCTATCATAAATAAAATTGA
>NW_020537427.1:0-13382 GCF_003426905.1 Ctenocephalides felis
AGAGAACGGAGCGTTCGATTTTAATAATTCAAAAATTTCATTTGTGTTGATGAGATGGAGGACTGGTTAAATTGTTGGAAGCAGAACAGCCGTTGTGAAACATGTCATTTGGCGGTCAAAAAAATGGTTATTGAACATATGTACATCAAATTATCAGATATTTTATAGAGATTTTGATAATGTGTACACATTTTGTGTAATTTTTTTTTTAATTACGGTACGGAAAGTTTCAGCAATTTGCCTTAAGGTACGATGCCATGCACCCACTAGTTACTTGATAAAATAGAATAAAAATATGTTTGCGTCAGGTTAAAAATGTTCAATCGCTTTTCAAAACATTCTAACAAGACATAAATCAAATATGGAGTTCTTTCGTAGAAGGCGACCCATGCCATTGGGTTAAGTAGAAGTATCCTAGAAATACTACAGTCGGCATGATGTGATTATTCCAGTCAAGTGGCTAAATACTAGGCAATGCACTGCATCCTGGGTTCGGATTCGGTCTATATATATCGTTTAGTTTTCCGACGTGAAACGCGAAACCGCCATGCGTATGCGCGTATGAGAGCGCGTAGCATGAGTTATGATAGAAGTTCGGGCTGCACGATGCGTTAATTATGACGTATATTGTCATAAATCCAAACACATTAACAATAAGCTAAGTTATCACGGGAATCGTCAGCAACAGAGACGAACTTCATCAAAACCTTTTACTTAACAATATCATCAAGGCCACAAACTATATTCAAAGAAAAATAATTTCATTAGGGGGCGTCCAGTGAGGATTTTAGGGAGAGCGGGTTTGACAAAAAATCACGAAGTATCACGTGATATCACGGGAGGGAGGGATAGTAAGATATCACGTATATTTATTTTTTATCTGATTTTTTTGAAAAAACATTTTCAAAAAAAAATCATAAATTTTACAAGCCTTATCACGTAACTAAATATACACGTGATGTTTTGTGGAAAAGGAGGAACGGGATAATTTCGAATACCCCTTGTATCACCAAGGGAATGGGGTTCCAAAATCCTTAAAAACTCGCCCCTGTGAATAATAGACGCCCCCTTATTAGTAAGTGAGTTATAATACTGGATCTGAATCAGAGTAGCCTGATATCAAATAGTAGTAGTAATATTGGTGTTCACTTGCAAATTTAGATAGCAATATATTGCCAAGTGCAAGTGGTGTTTACTGCATTTGTAATAAGTCATCCGTATTACGGATATTGTAATAACCAAATTGATCATATAGAGATGACGACTGTTTGAGTAATCTATAATAAAACTACATATGTATGCAGTAAGCAATTCATCGCATAGCCTTATAAACGCATAAGGTCTGATTGCTGTTCAAATAATTTGAATATATAGAAGAGAGTCTCATCAAATAAGCCATCCCAGTGAACAAGTGGTTAAGTGAGCGTTTTCAACCCTGTAGGGCGCGTACATCTGGTTCCAAAATACAATTATCAAAAATAACCCAACATTTTTGAAATGATATTAAAAAATAAGCGAAAAATAATTAGTTTTTTTGCATATTTTTACATAATATTGCATATTAATTTGTAGTCTGATAATTTCAGTTGATTATTTATAAAATTAAAATGTTGCAATATATATATATATATATATATACATTTTTTTTATTAGAGCAGGGGGCGCGGTGCAGGATAGATTGGAAACCACTGGGTTAAGTCAAATTTCGGAAAAAGTTCAAATAGCGATATTAACTATTTCTCAGATATTAGTTATTAAATGAAAAAACTATTAATTAGGAACAGAAGTTAATGAAGCACTTTATATGAAATTTAATTTCAAATTCGCAATATTATACGAGTAATAGAACTTTTAAGTCAAGCTTTGCAAAATCGTGAAAATGGACTTAACCACTTATTCGCTGCTATGACATATATATATATATATATATATATATATATATATATTATATATATGTCCCAAATCATGACGTCAGCCAAAACGGGTAAAAATCCAGGCTAAAAAATTATATACAAATCCTCACGTTGTTTGGAAATTATGAGCTTTTAAGTGCAACCTAGAGCTTTTGTGAAATGATGACCATATTTCGGTTATTATTGTTAATTTTCACTACTTTTGTTAATTTCAACATTGTAATCGTAACCGTGACTAACATTTCTAAGATTACATTTAGAAAAATACCACTATTATCACAAGATTAATATAATTAAGACTGTTTATTGAACTATGATTTTAAATTTTTCAAAATTGGTTGACTTTGTAAGCCCAACCTTAAAAAAATGTACTGAAGTGATTGAAAAATTGGAAAATGATGAAATGAAGACTTATAGAAACTTAATTGTAAACAATAAGTTTATTAATTAATAATGAATATGAATAATATATAATATGCTCTCAAGGTTTGAATCGAATCTGAATTTATATCAGCAATAAAATTGCAACAATTTTTTTTGGTATGTGACTCCTTTAAGAGCTCCCATTCGATCCAATCAAAAAACGCAATTTTTGTTGTATAAAGAGTAAGTCCTAAAACACAATTACTCGTTCAGGGAAATCAATGAATGCAATATCTATTGAAGGCATCAATAAAAGTCATTTTGAAATTTCATAAAAAATATTTTCATGGTAGAGCAAAAATGAATTTATTGGCAAAAAAAATATATTTCTGTATTTATTATTTCTCTGCCATTGTAACATTTTAAAAACTAGTTTGTTTATTAAATGTAGATTATCACAGATTTATCTCTGTATTGTGGATTAAATCAATGTAATTGATATCATGTGGAATCCTTGATCCATACAATGAACCTTTTCATATAATAAATCCCTTTCGAGATTATCTTTAGTGGGTATTAATAACAATCAATCTCAGCAATTAATTTTGTTATTGGCCATGGCCAAACTTGGTAACATTACTCGGCAGTTCCGGATATCCAATTTAACAAACGTAATAACAACGTCGCGTTACCCATAATGTATGCATTGTTTCAAACACAACGTAGCAGCATAAGGCTAGGTTAACATGGCAATAAGAATTAATTATTAACTTCTCGTATGGAAGGTGAGTTGTTGTAGAGTAAAATATATTTTTGTTTCAGTTATTTTGAAATAACTCGAAAAAATACAAAAGTTTCTGATTATCACGCTTGCCATCAAAATATATGAAATTATATCCTATATTCAGGATTATGCACATTATAATCAAAATGATGCCTATAAAAATCATATCAGATGTGATCATCATTAAAATGCGTATTATTAATTTTTTGTGTATTATTATGTATGAAATTTCATGGGGCACAGTGGTAGAGCAGACTTTATTTTAGGTTTCTGCAATATGGACTTAGCAACATAATAGTTTATTCTACAGCTTAAGCGTATACTTGTCAAGTTTTACCTAATTTTCATCTAATATGCACCAACCAGTAACTTAAGTTTATGATCACAACTCTGTCTATGCAAATTCGCTCTATCCGATGGCTCGGTTGCAAGCTGGTTATCAAAACTAAGATTATTAGTCTGTTCCATGATGTGATGGGGTCAATATGTTCTCATGTGTAACATGTGATCAACAGTGGTAGTAAATCAATTTTGATCAGAGTAGAATAAAGAGTAACACAATTTACACAAGCGTTTATATTTCATTCTAATAGTTAACCGCAGTCTCTGGCATTTCGAAAAGAAGAAAATTTGTATATAAACGTTAATCATGGGCGTTTAAAAGTTCTTTTGTTTATTCATTTACGTTGTTCACTTTTTTTTTTGTGTGGGTTTGATGTATTTTTAGAGTGTTTCTATTATTCGTGTGAATAATCCTTATATTATTTGCAACTAGTCCTTATTGTGCTTTTGGAGTCAATTCCTTTCTCAGCATCCAATACCTAAGGCGATCTGAGAATTCCGGACTTCAAGTAGCTATCCGACTGGACCGCCTTCCAAGCACCTAGACAATATTAGAATACCATATATTCTAAGCAGATAACCTCAATTGTTTCCTTAATATACTCAATTTTACAAAATCTTTGGAGTACCTATTGGTTAGATCCAAAAGAGTCTAATTAACTCCCATCTTTTACATCATCTAATATCTTAAATGATAATTTTTTTCTTTCATCTCACTTCAACCTTTGCTAGCTTATTAGCTAATCACAGATTATTTACAATCTTCAATGTCCAATAAATTGTCCTTAGATATAGTATTCGACTTGTGCGAAACTTGAAGCAAAGTGGACCAAAGTGAAATTGTACCTATTGGTTAGATCCAAAAGAGTCTAATCAACTCCCATCCTTTACACCATCTAATACCTTAAATGATAATTTTTTTCTTTCATCTAACTTCAACCTTTGCTAGCTTATTAGCTAATCACAGATTATTTACGATCTCCAATGTCCAATAAATGGCCCCAGATATAGTATACTATTTGTGCAAAAATTTGAAGCAAAGTGTACCAAAGTGAAATTGGAGGTTTTTAGGAGTATATACATGAACTCAATCATAACCACCGACCAATAACTAAAAGACACGATTAAATTCCCGACCATGGAAATCTGTCCTTATGCATTTTTACAATTTCATCAGTAATACTCTATACTAATCTGTTCTCTGATGTAATGGATCAAATGACCACAGATGTACCAGATAATATATTATGGCATGTCAGCTTGTTAGCAATATTGAATACAAGATAGCCCTTAGCAGATGTTAAGGTAGTAGTTAGACCAGAGTGGAATAGAAGGAAACAGAAGTTTTTTTCTTGTATAAGATTTGTATTAAGATAAGCAATCTTCATGACAATTTCCATTACCCAAGATACTACTGATCTGCTAGCTCATTGATGAAAAGCAGATTATTATTCTGTCATCAGATATGGGTCAAATATCTCGAGAAGTGTCAGTCAATATGGACTGCACAGTAAACCAGAGTGGAATACAGTTTAATACAAAGAGGTCAAATTCAAACGCAAAATTGTTGTACTCCTGCTTAACAGCATAATCCTTTACTAAAATTTAAGGTTCATGGTCCATGTACATCCGCCCTTATCCGGTGTTACATGCTCATTAGCAAAACGCAGATTATTAATCTGTCCCCAGATGTGACGAGGTCAATATGTTCTCATGCGGCAACTCTCGTATTCAATGCATAACATTGTGAGTGGAGCAGGTTGGAGCAGAATGGAGCAGAGGTCCCTTAGAACATTGTTTGGCTGGACAACGACTGTTGTTCAATGTCGAACACTTGCCGATGTGATAATGCATGCATGCGAACTACCAAACAAACGACAACCTACAAACGACAAACGCGTCCCATGCGATTAATACGGGGACATTAGCGCTGTAATACGACACATCAAGCCTCATTAAGTTATGATACGTATTCTCTAAAATAGTACCAAAATTCAGTACTCAGTGTAGTAATGATTTAGTTATTGCATAACAAAACGTTCTCTAAAATAATACCACAATAGCGCAGTAATGATTCGGTTATTGTTATGGAAAGGCATTCTCTAAAATATTACCACAATTGTGTAGAAGTGATTCAGACAATGTCTAAAATGATATCAAAGTAATACTTATTGTAATAATGATTCTGAAATTGTAAGACAAGATTTTCTCTATATACCCAAATTATATTTATAAAGAGAACACAGTCGTAAATGATGTGTATGAAGCTTTGCATGGTGATGGAATTGGTAGTCAAAACGAACACTTTAGACTCCAATAAGTTGCAGTTTAATTTTAAAAACCAACTAAAGTTTAGAAAGGCGGTAAGGTAGCGATAAATATTTGAAGGTTTTGTCGAAATCAAGCTCAATAATTATTCTAAGATAGTGCTCCATAATTATACTGATGATTCAAGAATTGCATAGCAAAACGTTAGTCTACTCTAAAATATTGGCACAATACAGTAGTAATAATTTGGAAGGGATATATCAAGAAACCAAAACATAAAAAATGATTAAACCACATAAATGGAACAGGTTGAAACATATCTAAATGAATTAAACATTATAAATAACTGGTGGGGCGCATGACATCGTGCCTTGAGGCAAGTTGCTGGAACTTCCCGTACCAAAAATTGTTTTTTTTTTAAGGATTAACATTTTTTGACAAAAATTTACTTTTTTTTTTAAAAAAAGACTTTTTAAAGAAAAGTGTATTTTGAAATATTTTGAAAATTCTGAATTTTTTTCAAAGCAATCATACTGCTTTAACTGCATAGAGACGAAATATCGAAGCGCGTAAGCGCCGCGTCACCGTCTAACGGATAAGCATTGGTACGGAACCCATAGGAATGTAAACAAAATTTATACTTATTGTTAAAATCTCTATAAAATATCTGATAATTTAATGTGCATATCTCTAATGATCATTTTTGACCGCCAGATGGCATTTTTTTTTACTTTTTTTACTAGATTTCCGAAACCGCTAGACCTGCTTTCATAAAAATTTGATCTTTGAGTTCTTCATCTTGTTAATACAAGTAAAATGTTTTTTGAATTATTCAAATCGGACGCTCCGTTCTCTTAAAAACTGAGTTACCGTTTTTGGCACTTTTTGCCCCATATCTTCGGAACGGCTAGACCTGTCTTTGCCAAAAACTAATCAGCACGTCTCCTTATCAATACGAAATCGAATCGAATGTTCTTTAAATTATTCAAATTACTTCATCCGTGTTCCCAAAATTGTCGACGAAAATTTGAATCCAATCACACATACACACGCGCCACACACACACGCACACAAACATACACACACATACTTCCATTTTATCTAAGGTATGCCAAAATACTCAGAAACCTCTCAAACATAAAGATATATAAGAATTTTCATTTTTGATTTTTTTGCGATTACTATAACTTGATTAAGTGAAGTTAATAATTTGATCTAGTAGAATATTGATCGAAATAGTGATTGTCAATTTATTCATAATAAGACTTTTAGAGGTATAGTACAGAGTATAAGACAATTAAAAAGATGAAAAATGATAGCGTTTTATTATCTCCCAGACAAAGTGCAATAATTTCGTTTATGTTATTTTGCGTAAACATATTTAAACATATAAGTTTTAAACTTAACTAATGATTTGCCGAAAAAAGTCCAGAAAAAAAGTCTATTAAACGCGATTTGTGAATATTACAATTATATTTTTAGGAAGAGTAAAATTGATCAATGGACGTTGTAATTTGTCAAAAGTCAAAGTGAACCCATTAAATCAAGATTTATTCCTAAATCTCATATTATTTATAGTAATTCTTTCCCTCTAGTTGCGGTTTATATAAAAAATCGCCTGCTCGAGAATTATGATGATCGTCCCGACAGTGTTGCAAAGCCCTGGTATTTATGTGACGTCGGCTTACGAAGATGCGCAAAACAAAAGATTTATTCTGCATAAGAAAATCCGGCTTGAAGAATGAGCGCTGGAACCGTCACGCGCGCCTTTTTATTCATCAGCCAACAACCCGTTCGCCTATTTGCGTTTTTCTTTGTGGCCTAGTTTTATAGACATAGCACCGATCATAATTTTACTTATTTTATAAAATTTAATACTCATTCAAATAAAATTTTGTATTAAAAAATATTGTACCAAATCAGAACAAGGCGACTCAATGTTTGATTTCTGTACCTCTTGCATACTTGTTAGGCCATGAAATCCTGCATGAAAAACAAATAGACATCATGTAATGTTTGTATTTTTAAAAAATAGTATGCTAAACATTTTTACTTATTTTATAAAATGAAATGTTCGGTTATAAACAATCTGCAATCAACTATTTCAATCCAAAAACAGAGCAACGCGCTTTAGTATTATTTACTTTATGTTCCTAATTGAATAGTTCGCACACTGGATTATATATTTGCAATCGCATATTTGACAAACGACTGTTTATTAAAGGTTTTTTTTCACTGATGGTTTCTGCGTTTTTTTTAAATAATTTATCTGCAAATGTTCATGTATTTTATTACATGATAGTATCGTACTGTAGCCATATGATTCCAAGTTTAATACGACTGCTTCCATCTAGTATATTTGTCATTTTCCATTCATGCAGTAAAAACCGATTTTTTCCGCTAAAAAATCAAATCAAATTAAATCAAATTACATAATTTTCGTAAAAAAAACGGTTTTCAAAAACCGGTTTTGACTAACCCTAATCGTACATTTTTAAATTGTACATCTATATCATTTTACTCGTACATCAGCATAACAGTCATGTTGTGTACTATTTCCGTTGATTTTTTTCATGAATTTTAGATATTCATTATATTAATTTATTTTGAAATATATCTACTAAAAATAATTAATTTGGGACTCTAAACGTCTGGATGTTTTATTAAAAACTAATTAAACGCAACCTAGATTCTTTAATGATTGGATGGATAAATGTTAAATTCAGGTCAATGCACGGGTCATAAAAATTCATTACAGTTATGGTTTCTTCAGCAAAGTATATTACTTTGATACTTAGTATCCTAAATCAAATGTGCCTAAGCGACTTTTTTGACCCATACAAATCGACCCGCTCTAATACACATCTATACTTGTTTTTTTCATTATTAATATTATATTTCAAATATTCATTATACAGTGTTTCCTTTATATTTCATAATGCTACCAAATAATTTAATTCATATATCGTCGACAGCTAAAAATAATTTAATTGGAAAATTCAAACCACAAACGGTTATTTTTGCACAATAGAAAACTACAATTTTGTGCAATAAATATAAATAACGTGTCCAAAATATTTAATATTCGTATAGTGATGCATCAACATGTGCAGAATTAAGCTTTCGAAAATCGATTGAAATAAATATTTAAGGCTACTAGGATTAATTTTTACATAGTTGGAATGTTGAACTTTATGTTTCATTTCGTTTTAAAGACCTGGTAGTAATAATTATCAGTTTCGGTTGAACGAGGAAAGTTATCAGTAATATTTTTTTTATTCATATTTAAATTACAATCTGTCTTATGATTAAAAGACATTTAGTAATTAATCTGAAACTTAACCTAGGTATAATGTTTTTAGAGAACCACTCATTGGTACGTTTTCTAATGTATGAAAATAAATTATCAGTAATAAATACAGGATTTTTTAGAGATTTCTTGTTGTTGATGTAATTCCAAAATTAAAGTTGAATATAGTAATGTGTTCAACTATAAAGTAAAGTTATGAATAAAAATGTTGGGCATTTTGTCAAGTATTTTAATTACTTGTGAATGACATTTTAGCTTCTAAGCAATCAAATTGTATAATACACGCTATTGTAATAAACTAAAAAAAACTTTGCCCCGTCAATTGATCTTTTAATTAGTTACCTCATAAGTACGAACTGATCTATAACTAATTATCAATATTACTATGTTCAGTTATTTGTATTTGTACAACTTTGATTACAAATTGGGTAAGGGTTTAATTTTATAGAGTGTAGTATGAAGACATGCCCACTACATCTGCAGATGTAGTTGCCTAGTAAGTATTATTGAGAAAAATATTTTCCAGTGCTTCGTCTATAATATAAATGGGACAATCGTGAAATGTTTTAGGATTACTGTCCTAGGTTAGTGAGAGAGATGACAGGAGCGGGTTTAACTCGACCCGCGGATAAATAAGAATATATCAACGAAGACCTCTTTGCGGATATTGTCGGACCTGGTGACGAGATATTATTTATTCTTAGCTAGGTATTATTATGCATTCAAATATTATATACAAACTAGTGGTGCATGGTATTGTGTCTTAAGGCAAATTGCTGGAACTTCACGTACCAGAGTTAATTACTTCTGGGAAAAAACATCAGTAACAATAAATATTGATCAATGATTAATAACAATTGTTTTAAATATTTTTAAGAGATAATTATAATTACTATATGTATATTTATTCGTTCATATAATATACAGTGGCGATCTTATCGCTCAATATACTTCAAAATGTTTACATTAGAAATAGATGCTAAATGAATCCATCTGAGGATATATTCCTTACGATTACAATAACGACATATATACATTTTAAAGCTGAATTGTAAATTTAAAATTAATATTTAAAGTATAAAACTTTGTATATATTTGAGAATTTAAAAAAAAAAAAAAAATTTTGATATTTGCTTGAACCGTACAAGTGAACTTTAAAAAGTAAAAATCTTGGTACGGAACCCAAAAAGTAGTAAAAATATCAGTACTCATTTATAAAATATCTGAGAATTTGAATAACATATGTCTTCTAATAATCATTTTTGACCGCCAAATATTTTTTTATATACTTTTTCAACTGTATCCCTTCCCAAGAAATTTAACCAAATGTTCATATCGTCAGTACAAGTAAATGGTTTTTTGAATCATTCAAATCGGTCGCACCATTAAGTCAAAAACTGAATTACCATTTTTGGCACTTTTTGTCTCATTCCTTTGAAACAGCTCGACCTGTCTTCACCAAAAACTAATCTGCAAGTCTCTCCATTAGTAGAAATCGAATGTTTTTTGAACCATTTAAATCTGTTGATTCATACGTCCAAAAACTGTATCCAAACATACATATACATGCATCCATTTTTCCGAAGGTATGCCAAAATGTGCAGAAAGCTTTCAAACGTGAAGATATAAAAAAAATTTCATTTTCAATTTTTTGCGAGTACTATAACTTACCCAATGGCAAGGTAATTAAACTCAATTATAACTATACATTTTTTAACAACAATTAAATAAAATTTGGAATTGATTTTCAAACATGGCTATTTATCTTATGATAGCGACATTCCTTCATTTGAGGCAATGGCTGGTTACGTATATTTTCCCCTCTACTTTAAAATATTGATGTTAAATAAATCATGATTTCACTTAAATATTGGTGTTGGATCTTTTTAGCGGTAAAATATTGGGTCTCTACTCTATATTAAATATGTATATTAGAGAAAATCAAGTTACAAGCTGTTAAATTTTACGAAGTTAAATTTGAAACTTAGTAAAATGTGTCTAGAAAAATGTCTCAAATCATAATCAAATTGAGTAAAATGAGTATCCAACTTTAGATAAAAAGTTACGTATTCCAAGATAGAGTATGAAGAGTGTTATTTAGTAATTATATTTCATCAGAAAACATTACTTAATCTAAATATTAAATGATTATATTTTAATTTTAAATTATGTTAATTGTCAAATTATTAAATATGTTATCTATTATCATATAGTTTTATTCTAAAGTGATTACGATATATATTTTAATTACAAAACATTCACAATTTAATTTAATACTTTACTGAAACATCTTTGAATACCACGATTTCATTAAAATAATGAATAGAATCTGATTAAAATAAAAAAATCATTAATTAAATGTTCTTCTTTAACAGCTCTTGAAGAAAACTCGACGATCTTAGACTTAAAGCGCATAGACAAACGACACTTGCCAAGAGATTCCCAAGAAAATCTTATTACACAACAACAAATGTTGGTGATAAATTAGAATAAATTTATAGCAATCGTGTTTTACAACTAAGCGTAAAATATATCTCGATTTAAATGAAATCCGTGTAGAAAATTCAATTTCAATGATGAAAAAATCTAATGAGTATTTACTCTGAGAAACTAATACATTAAATGAATTAGATTAAATTTTAATTTTTTTTGTAAGTTATCAGCAATTATGTACTCTATATTATTGTCTATTTTAATGATAGCTTCATTGGTTGCTAAATATACACAGTAACGATTCACAGATTTATCATTTGAATAATGTAACACATATAACAGCATGATATGTTATAGTGTTGAATATGCTACCTTGTAATATATATTATAAAGTAAAGATTCTATAGAAAAATAATAGTGTCCACATTTGTGGAAAGCTAGTGAGTCTGTTCAAACTGAAGATCGTTATGTTTTAACCGTTTTATGTGACATTATTAATTAAAAAATTAATTATGTCACATAAATAAATTAATACTGAAGTTGGTGACCCTAATCCAAGAAAATCTAATATTAGATATTTATGATAAATTGTCATAATAAATAAATATATATTCAGAAAATACATTTAAATATATAAATAAAAATAAATCAATAATTATATATTCTTGATAAAATGCCACAAATATTGAATACTAACATCGGTGAAACAAATGTTACAATATTGAGTTTGAATATAATTTAAAATACTTTTTACTTGGTTTTAACTAAGATTTTTAACTTAGTATAAATTTTATGCTGATGAAACTCAGTAGCACCCTTTCGGATACATAGTGATTTTTGAGCCTTCCTCAAACTACGATTTCTATTCCCAAATCTGCAATTTCTTATTTATATTGCACCATACTTTTTTATCCATTTATTTTAATAGCAGCAACATCTTTCTCTATGTGTGGTGATTTTATTAGATAGTTAAGTCTGTATGTTGCAGCAATGCCCCCTAACACTTTTTTCACTTTAGATCCAAGAAAACTGGTATCATACTGCTTAGTATCAATCTACACGAGGTTAGGGCCTGGGACTAGGAATTACTGGCTCAAGATCATTACCTTTATTTTATATCAGACTCATACTCCAAAAGTAGTTTTTTCCGATAGTCAGATACAGTTTTCTCGTCATTGGCGTTTACGAAAAGACTTGTTTTGGTATATTTATATATATATATATATATATATATATTAGGGTGGTCCTTAACATGGATATTTTTTAATTTATTTAGCTCTAAATATTAACATTTAGATAGACCGCACACCAATTAAAAGTTTCTTATATTTATTGTTAGCATATGTCATTAAGTAATTCTTGCGGTATCTGTGATAGTATTTATGATCTCAAATATTATGAAACATAAGAATATTTATAAACCACTTAACCTCAAATATTTTGCTGCATAATTAATTGTTTATCTATTGCTTTCTGTCCCAATGGAAACCGCCGTTAGGTATTACTTCATGGGGTACCTGGAATGCTTTGATTCTTACTCCTAATTATACTTTGCTCCTCATTAGTGTCATTCGCTCTTTTTATTTACATACATATGAATATACACCGATTTTAAAGCGTATAATGAGTTATTCATTATCAATTCCAGATTTAAAAATCAAATTACCATTCCTCCCAATCGAAGCAAATTTATTCAGACGGTGTGCATGTCCCATTTTTTATTCACGATCTCTGGACCACTTGAACTCCTTTATGCAGGTTCGCTTATAAACTTACTAAGTTCCAGATCTGTTTCTGCATCGGCCTTGTAACCAATTCCCACTCGCCTGCATACAAACTTGCTTGTAAGCTCTTGCCGAAAGCTCATGACTAGCAAATGCCACCGCACGATATAATATATAATTCGTAATAGCCGCGGACGATGTGTGGGATGTGATATAAATGAACGAGAGCCGGGTAAAATATTATT
>NW_020537428.1:0-14811 GCF_003426905.1 Ctenocephalides felis
CTAATTATATTCATTATTTTTTCCGTTAATTATATTTCATTTATTATAATATTTTTTTTATAAATATTTTAGGGCATCCAAAAAGTTATACCTACAGAATTTAGTATTATAAATATTAATATAGAATATAATATTGAATATTGTTATAAATTATTTAATGTATATGAAGAACCAACTTTGCAGTTCTTTCTCCTCATAATAAAACAATCATCGCTTTGTTCGAATATTTATAAAGAGAGAGCTGGTAAGTTTTTATAAGTTTTTGTATAATTCATAACCATAATTGGTGCATAATTCAAAATAATTGTGAAAAAAGCATTAAAAAATAAAATATTTTGTAATAACATTAAATAAATTCATTTAACTACAGTTTGAAACCATCAAAACAATATTTTGTTTAGAATAATAGAAAGAAACTTTTATATATTTTTATCTACCTAATGTATGTACTATCCTACCCTATATACTTTTAATATATCAAAATATTAAATAATGACATGAAATTTGCAAACCCTTTATCGAAGTATTGTTTTAAAATTTAGTAATTCAAATTTATTTATAAAAAAAACTTAAAAATTCAGACAGTATATTGACAAGACCATATTTCAGAAAAAAGTATAATATATTTTTTTATTATAGGTTATATTTTGCATCATATAGGATACATAATTTTGAGAATTTTAACGTGTATGTAATTTTATTTAAAAAATCATTATTTATTGATTTGATTTTTTTTAAATTTAAATATTGATATATTAGATTTAAAAAAAATTTAAATATAGTATAATTGCAAAACATTGCAAATTTTTCTTTTTGAAAATAGAATTTAATTAATTGAGAAATATGATTATTAATTATTTTTAATAGAAAATAGAATAATATAATTCAGATAAAATTGAATTTTCAAAAACTTGACTTTTGAAACATTTAATTTCGAAAATTTCGTAATTTCGATTCTAAATGTTTCAAATGTATCTAAATATATCAAATCATCCTGATGAATGAGTAAAGAAGAACCGAGTGAATAATCGACAAATTAAAAAAAAATTAAAGAAAAATTAAAATATAAAAATAAAAATGTGTTAAGTCTAGCTGTCTCTATTAACACATACTGATTTGCTTATTCATTTATTAACTATAATAATAACACACTCTTGGTATCTACATACATCGCCTATTTGTTATTGCCATCTAACCATAATAATCTTATATAGATTCCAATACTATCATTTATACCAACATTCATACCAGGCCATCTATTCATAGCTAGTAAAAGGATATCTGATTTTATATATAAGAGGATACAAAATTAATGAATCTTAGTGGCAAAATCTTTTCAAAGTCGTGGAAATCTAGCAACTATGCTTCAAAAATATTCTTCTCAATTAGAAGATTGAATTAAACCTCTGACTTTCTATTACCCAGCTCTGGGATTATTTCAAATTCAGTATTTCTTAAGCCAGTTGTTCTGGTGTGTTGTAACTTGTAATTAAGTGGTAAGTCGTAACGGAAGTCGAAAGATAACCGTCTCCTCTTCGTCGTACAATGTTTTGGTTAATAGAGCGTGTGATGAGCGGCGGGATATTCAAATTAGATTGCTCTATAAGAGATTTTCATAAAGATGAAAGGGTTAACGTCTGCATATTCAAATTAAAATACATATAAATATGCTAATAGTGGAATAAACGAAATATTTGTTTGGGTTTTGTAAACGATAAATTTTGCCTTAATTCATCATTATTTTAAGTATATTTCATAGACAATGGTTTTTAAAATATTTATATTGTTCTTGAAAGAAATCGTCGATTAGTATACATAACATATTTGTATGTGTAATTAAAAAAGATTGTTAATTACTCTAAAAAATTGTAACAATTATTCATTTTTAATTGGTTGTTTTCATTATAATGTTTTAAGTTCCGAAAAGCGTGAAATAGATAATGCTGTTGAGATCTATTAATCTAATTCATTACAAAAAATACTTTTAAAAACATAATGCAGATATTGTGAATTACTATAGGAAATAGTATCTGTTAATTTTTAATTAGTTATTAGGGTAGACCAGAGCTTGAAAATTCGCGGGCAAAAAGATCCACCAATGCAGTAGAACCTTGATTACTCGGACTAATTGTTGTCGACAGTCATTCGAATAATCAAAAATCCGGATAAACAAATGTATAAAGAAACATGTGAATTTATTAAAAATAACAAATACATATATAAATGTCAACGAAAATTAATGTTTATTAATAAATTGAAACTTCCTTATGTATTTACATATATATTTTCTTAGATTACATTACATATACATACTAAACTGTAGCATTAATCATAAAAAAATTTAAATTGTAGGTATGGTAGTCCGGATAATCGCAAATTCGTATAACAGAGGTCCGGATAAACGAGGTTCTAAAGTATCTCAAAAACCAGTGAAGTTAAGATTTTTTTCACCAACAATATTTGAAAGTATAGGGAAAAAATGTATAACCACTCACCATCTTGATTTCAACGATGTTGCTGTCGGCAAATAAACGGCAATGTTTGAAAATCCATAACAAATGTATTTTTTTATCATTGTTTGTTTTGGTTGTGAGCACTGTTGTTTAGTTTACGAGACTTAATATACATTTTGAGTAAACACCATTTAATTGTTCTATAAAATATGTTGTTAATTTTAAGTTAGATTCAACAGTTTAGTTTATAAAACCTCTATAAAAGCTAACACTTGGGTGGGGTAAAAAGAACTTATTTATTGCCATATTTACCCTGGCAAAGGTTAAAGAAGTACAATATAGTATGTATTAAATAAATTTAGTTAGAGGAAGAAATTTTACTAAAGTTAAATTAAATAAATAGTTATTCCAACTCTGCTGATGAATATGTCTGACTAAAGTTTAGATTAAATTATTTGCAGGGTTAAAATAAGCATAAATTCAATAAAAAGTTAATCCAACTCTGCTGATAAATATGTCTGACTAAATTCTAGATTAAAATTATTTACAGGGTTAAAAATCGCACCCCTGAAATTTTATATTTTGCTTTGGTTAAATAATAGCTATTATTTTGTAAATTTGAAAATAAAAAATAACATTAGGCCTTTTGCCCCCTGGCCGTTTCAATTTACTGCTGATGGGGTAAAAAGAACCACGTCACAATTTTTGAAAATCAGCAAAAAAACTCGCGATGAATTAGCTGAGATTTTTACTGAACATTGTCAGATAGTTGTTCATTAGACATGAGTTACAAGTTGTGATATAATTAGTTTGGTCTTAACAATTTAGATTTATTAATTTAGTTAGTCATTATTAAGAGCAATTTAATTATTTTGCTCAAAGTCAAATTAGACCTTTGTGTCCGCCCTACTCTATAATAAATTATTTTATAATTAAATTGACTTGATAAAAGAGCAATTAATCAATATTGAGGTACTACAGGTACTCCCCTGAAACCCTGATCAAGTTTTTGTAGTTCTACATTATTCCACAAATTATTTCTTTGCACTATACTTATTAAAAATAATCCTGATAATTATTTTTACTTTGGTGTACCTGTTCGTACGGCGTTGCAAGAGGTCAAATCTCGGAACTTGTTCGAGAAATAAGTCATTAAATCCTCCTAGGCTGTTTATTCCTATATGGTGATATATGGTAAACGATATATCATTGCTGGTAGGCTGTATTTGTATCCTTATTCGTTTTCATATTCGAACACATGTTTGTATAAGGTATTAGTTTAATATGGAAGGGTGATTGCGAATGACTAATATGCATAAGATATACATCCATATCACGCTATCATTCCCAAGACTAATGCCGTGTCATCAGTCAAATATTTGCCCTCGACGAGGATTATTTTTTTGGAGGATATGTTACATAAGATCAGCGACTATCAAACTATCTTTTTGACAAGTAAAAAAAAACATTGGTATTTGCTCGAAAAATAAAATCATAGGTTTCTTTTTAATTTTCTGCATTAGCTTGAAAATGCATGAATAAATCACCATTTTTACCATTTCAGTAAAGTACTTTATACTCTTCACTCTGCTCCAATTTTGTAAATTATCTTCTTTTTTGCACGCAGAGGACAATTATAAATTGCCTAAATATTGTAATATATTTTTACATTTTTCTTAAATGTGATAGATTCATTCGTCTAGTTTATGATATGGTTAAGGAGTTTTAATATTCTTATCCTTGATATGCAATTTTGTACAAATAATAATTAGTATACATGTTGTACTTCTTAATAACGATCATATTTTTTCCACTATCAATTACAATTTAGTTTCCTGTTTTATCTTTTATATTATATTTTACAATCTCTGGAAACGATTTTCATCAAATATAAATGTGATGCATATAATTTATTCTGCAAGCAGCGTAGGTGATAAACTGCCGTTCATATCCATAGCAATAATAATAGTCGATCAATTTGCAGATAAAAATCGATATTATTTCACGATTTTTTTGCACATTTCTTCTAGACATTATTCACAAGTAGTCTCTCATGATGTGACAGTGATAAGACCTACTATACCTTTTGAATTTTAAATTTTAAGAAGCAGTATGTGTAGAACACGTATGTGGGGAACACATGGTACTATAGTATCATGTCGTCAATAAAAGTCGAGTCCGTACAGTAAACAGTACAGTTTTTTTTATAAGAATTTACTAATGAATATTTTTTTGATTTAAATATGTGGGGAACACACAAATTTTATTGAGGACATGATACTGTATAAAGTTAAGTTTGAAAATTTAGAATATTGTAAGAGTATTGATTATATATGTAGTACAGTACAGTTTTTGTGAAAATTCACAATGAATATTTTTTGGTTTAAAAGTTACTCTGTAATTGCTATACGATTTTGGGGTATCTATATAAAATATCAGGTTATTTAAAAGTAAGTTCTAGCTTTATTTTAAGAAAGATTTATCTATGGCTTGGTAATGAAATGCATAAAATACAACCAGACAAAAAGTTGAGAGCTTTATTCTTTAAATCCAGTCAATTTAAAAAGATTTTTAGTATGAAATGTTATAATTAGAATTAATAAGTAATAAGTACAAGTAGGTATCCAATATCAGGTTTCCGAAATCATGAATACCGAAATCCCGGTCGATTTTTGTCCGGTATTAAATACCGGTATTTATATCAATACCGGAATTATGGTATTATCAATATTTTGATAAAAAAATAAATTTATGCATTATAGATTAAACATACTGAGCCTAGTGGGCACTATCGACAAGCGACGGTGTCGACAAAATGAAGCGATTGTTTATAAATTTTATATTCAATATCCAATGAATAACCCTCATTTATAAGAATTATTATGGAGCCATGTGCATCGGTCATATCTAATTTGTTATCAATGGTTCAAAAACATAGTATACAATTTAACCTTTTCACTCGGATTCCGCCGCTTCGGCGACAAAATGCATATTCATCTCGCTATTCGCGTGTAGAAAGGATATATTTTCTTATATTATACATATTTATTTATTATTTTATTAATACACTAATAAATGGTAAGATAACGTCTCTTTAACAAAATATATAAAGTGTGTAACATAAAAGTTAATAAACAGTATCTCTAAAATTTGCATATCAACTGTAATACAAGTAAAAAATATGTTTACATTGCGTGGAATTCAATATAAAAGTTAAGGCATATCTTAAGGGTATATAATTAAAAAACAAAAATACTATCTTCAGAAAAAAGCGATTATCTACGCTATTACTAAAATAATAACATGATTTATACATTTTAATATCAATTTTAATATAGATGTATCATAAAAAGAAATGTGAATCTGCTCATGATATCAAACGAAGTGGTTTGTAAACAGACGTAATTGGTAATAACAATATTAACAGAAATATAACTAGTATCTTTTTATTAATAATACCGGTTTTAATACCGGGATCCCGGCATTTCATTTTTCAAAATCGAATATCGGTATCCAGATTTTAGTTCTGTATTCGAGCCCCAGTTATAAATAAGAACAGTTAGTTTTTACATATTAAATTTTAGTCTTGAAATTATTTTGCTAAATTAGAAAATTCTTAAATTTTTAAACTTTAAGGCAAATATTACTCTTATGGATATGTTATTATTAAAGTCTGTTGAAATATTTATGGCTGAAATGGATAAGAATGGAGTAGAAAATATTTTTTTGGTTGTAGGAAAGTAAATATGTACAGTTATTGCGGTATCTGCATATATAGAAGTCTTGAATAAATAAACAAATTAATATTTTACTTAATTACTAAAACATATTGAAACATATTAGAGACGATTTAACCTGTACTATCCTATACAATCCACATATCCATATCTAATCAACATATCCATATCTTGTACATAGAGTAATAATAATATCAGTAATCCGACAAACACATTTTTTCCGCAGTTTTTCGATATTATTCGTTTTTTTATATTATCAAAGAAATAATATTACATCTCCTATGATTTTATTCGAATTCGACTCCATTTTGTATGGAACTTTTGCCTAATTGGTTAAGTCTGGCAGGAAACTGAATAATGTATAGGGGAACTTAAAATGCAGGGTGCTTACTTATGTACCTTCGCCATAGTAATTGAATTTTATGCTTATGAGTCTAAATGAATGGCTTCTTATTTACTGGAAAAATCAGTTATTATATTATTATAATATATTGCAAATGAAATTGTATTACAAATCTGGATGTATTATATATATTATTTATAGGACTATATGTGTAGTAAAAAGTAAGTGAGCAGTCAACAAAACTTCTCTAGTTATATGTTATCAATAATTAACTTTCCGTGGAGTAAGTTATAGTAATGGCCCGAAATCTAAAATGAAATTTAGAAAAATTAGACATGTGTGTGTTACTACTAGTTGAATTCATTGATCAATACAAAGGACTACGTACATGATATATAATATATATATAATCGTGCAGTTGAAAACTTTATCTGAATATCTAAATCTCAATTTTGTTATATGTGTGTTATTGTCATATAAAGATCTAAAAAACATGTCTTATATTCAATTTTTTATATAGGTATATAAATTCTACTCATGAATATTCTATTGTTTGGAATATATTTTCCGATTATTACCATGGTCGCTCGACAAAAATATTTCGTTAAAGGCCAAGCTCTATATAATGACATAATCATAAATCGGGACATAAAGTATAATTTCCAAACTTATGTATCATTATTCTATTATGCAATTAGATTTGTTCGTAAGTTTCAGTATTCACAAAATTACGATGAATTGACAAAAACCTCGATGTCTAACAATAACAAACCAAAGATGATTATGGTATTGAATTAATTTACCGCTATGGATACGTTACACTTCGACGCTTGGGAATATGAAGATATTTTAAATAATTACTTATTTATATAAAATTGTTTCTAAAAAATGTATTCAATTTTGAGCAAAGTCATGAGACTTGCATGAATTATTTAGTCTTTGTTTCATTTCATTTTAATGTAGCCTCTATAATAATACAAATCACTATTCAAAATATTTCTCTTGCACTTTTATAGATCGCCTTATGTTATTATTAACAGGTAGAAGAATAAAAATATATACATTGTTTATCTAATTTATTTATTTAAGCCATACTTCAATAATTGCTGATGAACAACTCCAATTACTATGTGAAAAATACTCTTTAGTAACTATTCAGTAGTATAACACGAGTGTAATGTTAATATTATATTAATAATACGTTTTGCAAATAATAGTAATTTTCATATAAATGATAGTGAAATACTACTAACTCAGATCTCTAGACCATTAAATCTGAAATTAACTGATTTCTTATTAAGTAGAATAATTTATTTTTAGTATTATTATATTTTACTCACAATATTTATAAAAGCTCCTGAGTTTGCTCCTATACTAACTTTTACAATACTATATTGGAATTTAAATGATGCTTTATTGAATAACACTGATTAAATTTGATTTTTCCTCTGTCCCTATATTAACATTTCACAACAAATCAGAACACAATACCAAGAAGTCATAAATAAGTTGATCTATACAGATTCATTTAATAACCATCAAACCATTTATGTGAACGACATAAAATTTCTAAATATAAATATGCCACAATGAAAGGATTCAAATCCGACAAAAGAATATTTCATTAAACTGTTCCAACGCATTTCTACACGTTTTATTATTAGTTTCAATATGAAAATCAATAAACGGCCATTGTTGCGCAGTGCACGGAGGTGTTGCAAAAAGATTTAAAAAGTGAAGAAATGATATTGAAAATTTTATGCTTTGGCTTTAAAAAGAATCGGGTTTCTTTTTGGTAAAGGAGAAATGGACTTCTTTGCCATTGCCGTAGAAAGTCTAAAATTTGCTATTAATGGTGAGCTTTCTCGTGGATTAGTGGGAGGAATGGGATCGAACCAAAGTGTCAGATTTTCGATAGTCTGATGACAAAGATCAGCTTTGAAAAATGACACAACACTTGTTAATTTAGAACTTACAGAACGAGTAAAACAGTTAATTAAAATTAATACAATTTTCTAAAACTTTACAAATGATTCTGTCTTTTCACTTGAGCTGGTGCGAATAAACACCTTTACTGATTGTGAGTGGCATTTTTTACTAAAAAGTGTTATTTTTAGATTTCTTTAATGAATCTAACAAGTATTGTACCATTTTGATAACCTGATTAAATCCTCTAACTTTTATTGGATCAAAGTTTCCGATTCTACTTAAAAGCTCATAAGTTCGAAATACATTTTTTTTATAATTGTTAACGTTTAGTTGGCGGACAGCCAGTATATTTATATATATATATACATCCATATTTAAATATGTGACTTCCATAAACTATTGAATTCATTAACACATCCTTATAATCAACTACCAAACCAGTAAATTTTATATTCTCGAACCAGTTTGAAATAACAAGGCGCCAAGCATTTTTAAATGCAATCAAAAACGTATCTAACATGTTTGTGAGCTATTTTCTGGATTCGAATAAATTCTTTCCTTATTAGGAACTGAGGAATTGCACGTGAACTTTTTTCACTTATTTAATTGAAGGGACAAATTATGTACTATTTCTGCGATTTCATTCCATTGGCTGTTAAATAAATATACCTGGCACGATATGCTAATTTAGCTACACGATATAAAATAAATTTTAAAATCCATTATTTAATTCAATCATACAAATTATAAGAAAGTATGGCATTTAATAATACATATTACATACTTAAAGATCCGCATGGTCATATTTTTATGGTTACAATTCAGTTAATATAGTGATTGTATTTTAGTCTAGTGATGATTTTTCAATCAAATTTAACGGTTAAAAAAATACCAAATTAAGGTATTTTTTTTATAAAACTATAAAATTCAACAACTTTGACTTTAAACTGCCTATAAAAATAATAAAGAGGTATCACAAAGTATGACCTGTATTGGCAGAAATTATTATCACAATTAATGATTTTTGGTAAAGGAGTATATAGGATTATATATTTGTGGTTAATAATCTCAGGATTTGTTTTGAAAACCATATTGATAAATTGCACGTTAGTAACATATGGAGCCTAATGATAGCGATTTATTACTAAAATAGGATAAAAAAATTATCTCACCTTTAGTTTATAGGTACTCAATTTACGAACCCAAGTAAAATATTTTATATTTTACATCCTTCACATCCTCGGCGAGTATAATCAAATTTGCATAATATGTGCGCGATGTTTCAAAAAGTGAAAAAAAAAGATGAACAATGAATGATGATGATACAATACTCGTGTGTGCGAAGACGGAACCATTTCATAGGAACGAAAAATACAATTGAATGCTAATTCTGTATTCAAAATGGCAGAAACCACGCTTCACATCTCACACGGCAATTTATGTGAAAGCAACAATGTGGAAATGCTTGTTGTACATCATGAATACGCCTGCATGAACCCATTAAGTGGAGAGGAATAATAAAAAAATGGTAGAAATTAACGGAGTTAATTATCTTTAATAAGCCAAACTAGTAAAAAATATAACAATTGAGCAGGGAATTCACCGGCGCCTAGGTTTGGCTAATTGACTAATTGGCCTGACATAAAACCAGGAAAGCTGAAGCGATTTGGCGAAGAAGCAACTATTTACATCTATGTAGCCTAATTTATCAACCTCAATTTATCATCCAAAAATCAAAATTGAAAATTTTTGCATTTCTTCACGAGAGATTTGAATGATTCAAAAAAACTTTCTGATTGTGTGGACAATCGTTTGCTTTTGGGAAAAGAAAACATTTTTAAATTAAAAAACAAAATTTGGATTTCAATTCTAATTCTAGCTAAAGTTCTAAAGCTCACTTATATTCTCAAATAAAAAAAAAATCACTTTGTAATTCAGTTTATTAATTTAAATATTAATATAACGTTCAATTTACACTCGATTTGTTTTTATTCTGTTTATTTACTTTTGTAAATATATATATATATATATATATAAGTTACAATATTATAATAATCTATTTGAAACATTTAATAATCCTCGAATTTCATTACGGTACGGAAAATTCCAGCAATTTGCCTCAAGGCACGATGCCATACACCTCCAGTTCTGTTTTTAATTTACCAGATTGAAGCAAAACTACCCACGATCTCATTTAGATACTTATTATTATTAGTATTATTTTTGTTCTTTTTAGTTTGGTATTATTTTTATTTTTGTTGTTTTATATTATACACGAAATAGATTTTCCACTTGAAGTATCAATTATAATCGAATTATGATGATATCTTTTGTATATTGTTAAGAGTCTCTGCTCATTGCAGAATAAATTGAATATTCTCTTAGATAATTGAATATACTAGCACTTAAGTCTAGTAGGCCTTCGATGCAATCTAAAACAACAATTGGTAAATTTGACGAAAATATTACAAAATGCTTTTTTCAAAATTTTGATATATTTTTTAAGATTACATATGTTGATTTTTAATCAATGTTTACAAACAAAAATTTGATCAGAGATTTCTGCACTAATCTGAAAAATAAGATTCAGACTATAGAAAATAGGTGTTAAAAATAAAAAATACTTTTCAATGATGTGTTTACAATATTTTAGTGCTAAGATTATTTTTTTTAAATATTGGAATACAAAATGGGCATATGGGTTGATAATAATATAAAAACTAGATGAAAGGTTACATTTATTATACGCTACACTAAAATTTGCCAATATAGGTAGTTATTTATGCAATTTAAAGTAATGTTTTCTAAATTTAATTAGATAATGTTTAGATAATACCACTAATTATTCATAATATCCAATTATTAACAAACATAAAAAAGTGGTAGTATTGTTGTGTTCAAAATAAAGGCATATTATCTTGATAAATAAATTGTTCCAATAACCAACATCGTGATTAATAATTTTATAAAAAAATGTGGTAGTCATATTTCATTGAGAAATTGATTTAGTTTTTCCAAATATTTCAAATAAGATTTCTATATCTTTAATATTCAAAGCTTAAAATACATCTCTTGTTCCTGGATAATAGCTTCATAAATATATAAATTATACTTAATTATCATTGCGGGTAAGTTTTAGAAAGCAATTCACTGAATAAATAAGAAACTTGATACCAACAAAGTTTCGAACTAAATAATTTCATGTATAATTGCATATAACGATGTTAAAGAAACTTCTTAATTTCCCTAGTTGGTTAACTTTACTCAAGTAATTTTCCCAAGAAAAATTATTCTGCCGGACATTAAAAATGTACCTACGTATAACCACAAGTGTAAGAGATAAAAAATAAATATTACGTGTAACTGTTTGAAAACAAAGTTATAATTAATTGTTTTAATTTGATTGAAATTGGTAGTTAAAAAGAATACGTAATAGATAAGTGTTTTATGGAAAATTGTTAAGTAATTTAAAATAATTTCATGTTGCCGATTGAAATCAAAATAAGTATTAAGCTCATTATGAATGTTTTTTAATATAAAGATATAAAATATAATTGACCGACAGTTATTAAAAATAATTTTGAACATGCTATAAAATATATGAATAAATTTATTATAAATAATCATGAAATGGAATAGTGACTCGACATATATTAATTTACGTGATGGAGTACGAGGTTTCGTATGAAACCTATCATAAATATCAAATAATATTCAAAAATCCATTCCCATGCTCGAATTCCACGCATCCAAACAGAACCTACATTTCACGACATCAAAATCATATATGGTCACCCTGATTAATCTAAAACCCTCCCAGTGGGCACTCTAATTACTAAAACTAAAAGAAAAACAATACATAAATTAACAAACATCATTATTTCTCTGATAAAAACGAAACATGGCCATATCACACGCATACCCACAGCATTATAGATCTAATCTTTGACATCGCAGTCTCTATATAACTTTAGTTAGTTAGTTATACTCATGCTGGTATAATCCATCATAAAAAGTTACATTAAAAATGTATTATTTCTGAGGGGGCCTCCAATAACACGACAGTCTTCCATTCCAGACCGTAATGATGTCGCAGTGTCACGGAATCATGTTAGAAAAGAAATGGCCGCCCTTTTCGAAATGGCTGAGTTGAGGAATTGTTTTTAGAAAATCGTGGAAATCGTTCTGTAATATTATTTTTATTCTGTTTTATTTTATAGACTTTAACCTGCAGGTCATTGAGTTTCAGTACGCTGTGTTACTAGCATAAAGCACAAATTTTTACTTATATAAAATAAAATTGATATAACTAGCATCTATTCTATGTAAGCTGAAAAACCTCTACCCAACAAAATTTCATTATAATGTTTATGACTATGATTTACTAAGATTTTGGTACTCTTCTCGTCATCCATAGTATTGTTATAAAGGGATATTTTTTGAACAAACTCGTACGAGTCCTATGAGCTTTTGTAATGTAACCTGGCTTTTTAGGCGATAATCCAACATCTGACTTTAAATCAATATAAGATATATTTTTAATTGATATTTAATAGATGTTTGTAAATATATTTTAGATCAATGTTTTCAAGTAAAAATCAATATTGCTACTGTTTGTTTTAAGAAGTAATATCTATATTTTCAGATCATATGTAGTGTATGTAATTCTAACCGCAGAAACAAAATCAATCTTGTGCATTTCTAATTCTGAAGAATAATATACTTATTAAATTTGTGAACAAATATTATTATATTGCTTAATTATAATTTAATAGATACTAGAAGTTTACCAAATTTAAAGAATTTTGTTTGTGATATAGACTCTCTAGACTCGAAAACAGATGATTTTTTCTCTAGTGTTAATCACTGGATTTACTAAAAAAGTTCTGACCGCCGAAGGTATTTACTAATTTAATAGCATTTATATTACATATTAGGCTTTCTATTTCAAAACTGTATAAAAAATTATAGGATTATTCTTAAAGTTGTTGAAAGCCGTTGTAGAATTACTGTCGTTTAGAATATACAGTTTACCATTATTAACATTAATGGTAGATGTACCAATCAAAACTATTTACAAAGTGTGTCAAAATTAGACTTGATTGTTTACCCGGCATAAATAAACAAACTTGCGAATTATCAAAATTTATATACTTAAGTAAAAAATTAATTGTGGCGCAATGTTTTTTTTATGTGGGCCCTATATAGTTTATCATTGTTGCCCTAATATTATACCATTAATATTTTCGGATATAAAACCAATATTTAAACTAAAATATGGGCTCCATATAATCTTAATATTAATAATATTAAACTGAAACCAATTTGGAATCAATATAGTTAATCAATATTTACCCTACATTGAAAACTAATATGAGCTCTATATGAATAAAAAATATTTACCTCACTCTCGAAATCAAACCTTATTTAAATAATATGTATCACAAATTAAAAAATATTTTTAACTCCACATTTAAATAAATAGTTCTGCCATGCATTTTCCACATATTTGGAACAAATATTGTCTGGTTTATCTAAAAACGAGCTCCAATATTGGTAATAAAGGCATAAGATTTGAATATTGCGATTTATTTCTAAAGGGATACTATTTTCCATAATAATAATTTTAGTAATCCTTGAATAAATAGAATTGGAACTATGATGTTTATTTAAATGAATGTTTATTTAAAAATAATAATAACAAACAATAGAAATAATATTTTCAATTGAATTCTTGTGACCATAGTAAATACCTACAACACTGGTGGGTACGTTCTCTCCATGATTTTTTATATTGACCTATAAAAATATAGTGCTAAGGTTAAACCTACGATATTCAAGCTTCATAAAACCATTTATTAATTTTTATAAAAAAAATTCCTATTTAATTACTACAAATTACCTTTGAACTATTGAAATGCCAGAAGTTGAATTGGTAATTTGCCCTTATTACTTATTAAAACATCTGCCTTTGTCCTATTCATTAACTGGTGGTTTGTAATCTATATCAATTTGTCCATATGGACTCGAATAATTTAACTAAATTATTGGTTTAGTAGATTCCTATAGAAATCAAACATCCACTGTTTTTGTAATTACAAGTTAATGATATTCTGTATGGATAATGCAGTGTTTGTTTGATTCAAAGGTATTGTTGAAAATGTGTAATCAGGGATAACTAGCACACAAAACATTACAATGTTTATGCACAAACGATATTTATAAATCGTAAATATACTAATAATTCAGGACTTTCCGTTAAAACTCATATTTAGTTCCTAAATTATGTTCAACTAATTTAATTTCAAGTTAAGTTTTGTAATTATAGTAAAAATACTGTACCCACAAA
>NW_020537429.1:0-25992 GCF_003426905.1 Ctenocephalides felis
AAGCTCATCCTACCGAACCGATTTTAAAAAATATCAAAAACTGTTCGAAAGATATTAGTTGGGAATGATACTGATTAATTTTAGGTGAAAATCTACCGAGCCGTTTTCTTGTAATTAACTGTTGAAAAAAAGTGTTAAATTTTCGCGACATTTAACTCATCCTACCGAACCGATTTTAAAATATCAAAAACTGTTCGAAAGATATTAGTTGGGATGTATACTGATTATTTTAGGTGAAAATCTACCGAGCCGTTTTCTTTGTAATTAACTGTTGAAAAAAAATTAAGCCGATTTTCATGGAAATTTTTTTTGGCGATATACATCATGGTCTTATAGAACTACTGTAATATTACGGCCTAACGACAAGTAGTTTTAATTTTAAAAAATTCGTCAAAGTTTGCTAAAATTATTATCGTTTTTTTTTAAAAGTAGGATTAATGAAGTATATTATTTACAAATTTTTTTTTGATTAAGTCGATTATTTACACATTTCGGGAAGTTCATGTAACTTGCCTCAGGCTAAATCCAAACCAACTAATTTTTATATAATATGACAAACATATAAATAAATATTTTCGTACATGGATAACATCAAAAAACTTTGATCGTGATTTATTTAACAATTGCTTACTTAGTATAATTAATAAGTTATTATAGATTTTTTAATATGCAGCCATTATTAATTTCTAAAAATATCATTTTGTGCATCACGTTTTTTCATTTCAGTTAACCAAATTATTTTTAATATTCAATTTTTGCAACAAAAATTAGATAGATTCAAACTCATATATAGAGTTAGTCATGTGCAATTGTGTTTATGTATAGAAATAATATAATAATTTTCGAATTAACCAATGAAACTATTCATATAACTCTTAACAATTACAACTCAATGACGTTTTCATCGAAAATGTATTTCAATCCATTTATACAAAAATTAAATAAATGAATTTTGACCGAGATTTAACAAATTAAAGAGGTAATTTAATAATGTTTTAAAGTAAACAGTGTGTGACAGTTGGTGTTTTGATAGAGGGGTGTCCGATTGTATCTACAATAATAAAAAAATAAAAAATAATATTTCATCTAATGATTTTTAAATATTTTTAGTACAAAAACTTAAATATTGAGTTTTTTGTTTACTTGTGAACTATAAATAAATCATACAGATTTTTATAATAATGTAGAGTAGGGCGGGGCACAAAGGTTCAATTTTAGCCAGAGCAATTATATTGAAACCCCAACCAATTATATCTGATTATATATAACTATATGACTATGTTCAGTAAAACTCCGAGCTAATTTATCATTGTAGAAATGAGTTTTTCGCCGTTTGTAAGAAATTGTCGCTTGGTTTATTTTATGCCATAGGCGGGATAGAATGAAACAGTCAAGGCAAATATGTATAATGATTTATTTTTAATTATAAACTGTTTTTATAAAATAATTGCTATATTATTCAACCAAAGCAAAATATAAATTTTATGGGTACATTTTTTACAGACATAACACTGTATATATTCTTGCTCTGGGTATTTTGTCAGAATCATCAGCATATGTGGAAGTACTATTTATATAACTTATCACTTGTATAACATAATTTACTTTTTCATTTACTACTTTTTATTGTTTATACCTTTGCCAGGGTAAAGGCTCAGATGGTCTTTTTTGCCCCATCTACGTATAAGATTTTATAGAGGTTATAGAAAAATACAGTTGACTCTAATTTAAAAATACCAATACATCTTATAAGCCATAACGTAGACGTTATAATTATACTAAGGTATAGCAAACTAAACAACAGTGCTCAGCAAAACGGTTAAAAACACTTTTGTTATAGATTTTCTTCAATCATTGCTGTTCATCTCCCGATAGCAACTTCGAAATAGTCGAAATAATGGCTAGTTAAACATTTTTCCCCCTACTTTCAAATATTGTTGAAAAGAAATTAATTTGTTGTTTTTAAGAAATCGGTGATGAACCTGCGGACCTTCAAGCTCCGCTCAACACTATTATATTTATATTTGATATATTTTATTACAGCCATTATCATGATTCAGTCAACTTATTTTTGTATTTTTGACCATGTTTATGTACTATATATTTTAAAAAATCATTTGCTAGGTGTTCGAATTGTAGTCAAATTGGCATATATCAATTGATGCACCCAACAATTTGCTTAAGCATTCTTTGGAGAACTTCTATGTTAGAATAATCAGCCGAATTTCATAATCCTTAAAAATTGTCGTATCATTCCAAAACACAATTTTTCAGCGAGTTGTTATTCTTTTCACTCGACAAATCTAATCCCTTTCTTTGGAAGGACAGCTCGACAGCGGCAATATTCGTCAATGTATTTTAATAATAATAAATGCAAAACAGTCAGCGGAATAAGACGGAAAGTAGACATGGTGACGACGTATTTTACATCTTTTTTTTATTCTATAAAGAAAATTTAAGCCGAGTCATTCGGCGGACATAAAACACTATTCTAAGGAACAACACTATTAGACGAGGTTTCGTGTCATGAAACATGCGGTCCCTTTGATGAATCTATAATCCAGTGGGAATCGTGGCTGAAAATGCACGTGATGATTTTGATAAAAAATCATCGAACTCATTTGGTGAAGCATACTTAAGTATGTAAATCCGAATACAAAATTATTTTTTTTTCAATTTTTTATAGATCTCAAATATATTTGCATTCTTTATAATATTGCACATTTATTAATTTTTTTTTATTTGCATAGTTTTATTGTCAATCAAAATAGTATACATTTTTTAAGACAATATGATGTTGGTGTTAATGCCTTTAAAAGATTATCTCCTATGAGATATCTCTCTTTTTTTATTTTTGACATTTTATTTAAGATCGTATGGCCATTTTTTTTCAATCTTCGTGTGGGATATTCCTCGCTTAACTCTTTTAAATATATGTTTGGGTGACCTGGTAGTTTTTCGTGGTATTTTATTTATTTAAGTTGAAACGATTTATTCAAATATTTTATATTGTAAGATTTCTAAGTCTAAAATGTATTTTAATAAATACATCAATGGTTTCCAACCTTTTTCTTGTTGGTTGTCTCGACTCGGCTACAAACGCAGAAACCAAATACATTTTGATAGCACCGAAAGTGTAATATATTCATGCTGTTACATTTGCCCTAACAAAATTGCAGCCAGAATCGTGGATTACTTGCATGTATTTTGCTGATTTGTTTATAACACTCACTCAGCATTTAAAAATAATATTTTCGAAACAGATTTACGCCCTCCCTGGAACAGTCTGGCGCCCCACAGGTTGAAAATCGCTGAGATACATCTTTCAAATAAATTAGTTTAAAAAATATTCTTTCATTATAAAAATATAAAGTGAATTGTGAGCCCCTTAACCTGCAAATAAATTAATTTAAATGCTATGTATATCACTTTTTGTTATTTTTTAATAATTGAACTACCCAGATAATCATTATAGACTATAATTGTTTCATATAATAATTGTAGATTTAAAATTGGTCAAATAAAAATGCTCCTCTACGTCTTTATCATAAATAAATATTATATTACTTATATATTTGTTTTTTACGTATATCACTTGAGTATTTCATTTTTATGTAAAATTTTTAATTAATTTTTGCATTTAATTTATCTGCCAATAATATATATATATATTATATATATATATATATATATATACAATTTTTACACAGATATATATTACACTGTATATTACCTTATAGAAATATTCATCAGAAAAGTTGAAATGTCTATTAAAATAATGTAATTTAATTTAATTTAATTTAATTTAATTTAATTCAATTTAATTTAATTTAATTTAGTTCTTCTAAAATAACTCTTTTTTACTAAATTTACATTTGTATTTACTATTTGCATATATACACAATTTTTACAGGAACAACACTGTATATAACCTTGATCTAGTATTGCATTAAAAATATTCATCAGCAGATTTGAAATACGTATTAATTTAATTTAGTTCTTGTAAAATTACTTTTTTTTACTAAATTTACATTTATGTTTACTGTTTGTATATATACACAATTTTTACATAGATAACACTGTATGTAACCTTGATCTAGTATTGCATCAGAAATATTCAGCAGCAGATTTGGAATATCTATTAATTTAATTTAGTTTTTGTGAAATTACTTCTTTGTACTAAATTTACATTTTTAAAGAGATTACAATGTATATAACATTAATCTGGTATTTTGTCACAAATATCAGTAGAGTTGGAATATCTATTAATTTAAAATAGATATTCTCTTGTTCTTGTAAAATTACATCATTTAACTATATTTAAATTTGTATTTACTATTTCTTATTGTTTATGCCAGGGTAAAGGTTCAATTGGTCTTTTTTACCCCACCACTTAAAAGCTTTTATATAGGTTATATAGAAAAAACTGATGAATCTAAAGAAAATACTTTATTTGTTATGGATTTTTAAACATTGCTATTTATATGGCTGGTTACACGTCTTTTTTCTTCTGCTTTCAAGTATCGGTGGTGGACCTTTAAGCCTCGTTCTACCCTACTACAGATTTCGTTAATGATAAATTCAATTCTAATATATTTACTTAATCAAAATGCTAGGTATTGTGTTCCTAAAAGTATATTTCGTTAATATAAGTTTAATATATGCCGATGAGTTAATTTTAGTATAGTGTAATAATCTATAGAGTATGATTATATATTGCTATTCCTCGACACATAATTTATTGGAATCGATATAAATATTTTTGTTATTCCTGCTCGGTTTCAGGTCAACGAAAAACATATTGAAGGGTTATTTTTTCTATGAGTAAAATGCTCTTGAACAGGAGAAATACTTTAACGAAATAGGTCAAATGAAGGTAGTACGTCAAAAGATTAATGACATATATGCTAAAAGATTATTTTAGTAATCACATCATTGATTTAATTAAATTTATGCTGCAGATTTCATAAGCAACTAACATACGTTATTATCATGTAACACTATCGATAAATTTGAGAAGAAAACAAATGTGTGCTAATAGAAATAATAAAATATATTCTTTTATATTCTCATTTTCAACAACTATCATAACTTCTGTATTATAATCTGTTGTGCTCGACTTTTTTCGTTCCACGATGTTTTTAGCAGGCAACCTAAGGGTTTTACCCTATATATATATACATATATATATATATATATATATATATATATATATATATATTCCAAACTAAATAAATTTATTTGTTGCAATTTATATAAAAACAGTTGAAATAATTTTGCACCGATTTTTTGTTTTTGGATAATAATATTTCTGTGATAATTATAAAGTAAGTGATAGCAATTAATAAAAGCTGTTTTTCAGTAAGGTCACTAATAATTTTTCATCAAAGCCTGTTGAGGCATTTTCTCAACAGTTTTTCTCTGCCAAGCAACTGGAAATATCGATACTTCTTCAATTTTTATAAATAATTTTATTCCTAATGCTACTTTTACATTTATTGTTATTTTTAATCTTATTTCTGCAGTACTACCTTATTTTTGAATTATGTCAAAAGTCCTTTATAATAAAACAAAACTTTAGCAATGGATATAAAGTACTAGTTTGTGTACAATTTTGTCTAAAATACTGATTTTGGTAAATTCTGACTTGACAAATAGATATATAAATATATGAATGTATATTGTTGCTATGACTCTGTAAACTTTATGTGACGAGAACCATCAAAAAGTATTTTCAACTATTTTAAAAATATTTTTTCCCAATTATTCAAATTTTACATTACAGGAATTAAGTATATAAAAAATACTCTATATAATAATTACAAAAATTATCATGACTTGAAAAAAAATTAAAAGACTTGAATTGATGAAATTAACTTGAATTGATTTCTTGAACCATTTCTTGTTTCTGATATATTATAATCTGATGAATTTATAACGGGTTGAAAGGCGTCAAACGAATTTTAGCAACGGATGTAAAGTACTAGTTTGTATACAATTTTGTCTAAAATACTGATTTTGAAAAATTCGGACTTGTCAAATTGAAATATAAATATATGTATGTATATTGTTGCTATGACTCTAGAAACCTTATATGACAAGAACCATCAAAAGGCATTTTCAATCCTTTTAAAAATATTTTTCTCAATTTTTCAAATTTTACTTTACAGGAATTAAGTATATAAAAATACTCACTAAAAATATAATAATTATTGGTTAGAAAAAATCAAACAAATATTTTTATTACATTTTAAATTTGAAACTTTTACCCGAAATATTGATTGGATAAAATGAGTACTTTGTACTGAGTTAGTTGATTCAAATAAGATGTGTTTACAAAGTATAATAATTCATGTTCTATAAGTTATCGATGAAAATCTTTTGTTTTGCATTTTCTTATACTTACTATAAAATTATTTTCAATCATATCTTAATTTTGATGAATGTTTTTCAAATACAGTTTAATGTTAAATATCTAAAATTTTGTATAAATAATTATTTATTTCTATCTAAATCGTCCATCTATCTCTGGGTTAGAAAATATTAAAAAAGATATGTTCCACAATATTTCAACTCCAAATCCTTACTCTCTATATAACAATTAACAAACTTTACAATGAATATTTACAACAAATAACTATTTATTTTCTATAAAATGTTTTACTATTGGTAAGTTATCAATACAAATTTATTATTTTGCGTGTGAAAAGTTCCGTTTCTATGAAATCGTCCATTAATCTATAGGTTTAATATATGATAAAATATTTTCGATTCTAATTCGTCTCCAAACCCTTTTATTTTATATAACAATTAACAATCTTTACAATAAATATTTATAATGAATAATGTATTTTCTGTGGAATCTAACTGTGTCATAATGAATATCTACTATTTTGCGGTTTCTTACACTTTTACCCTTTAACAAAATATAAAATCGTATTGATGATTGCTTTTCACATCCATTAAATGGTGAATACATATACATTTGTATAAAAAACTTTGAAAATTTGTTAGTAAAAAATTATTCAATTAGCCCATGGTTAAATATATAAAGAAAAATATTTGATAATATTTTTACTTTAATAATATCAATTTAATTTAATCAATCAACTTTACTATGGATATCGCGTTATATGAAATTATTTTACTATGTCCAAGTGTAAATCATCGATGAAAATCTATAATTCTGAGCCATTTCTCACAGTTTTACTTTATAAAATAAGTAAAAAGGATATCGTAAGTTCAATGAATGATTTTCACATCCAGTTAAATGGTAAATATATGTACTTGTGTATAAAAAATTATCTCTTTCCATAAAATTTGTTGTCTTTGGATTGAAGTTATCAAAAAATCTGTTCCAAAATATTGCAACTCCAAATCTTTTTCCTATGTATAACAATTAACAAGTTTATCATAACTCAGATGAATAACTTGAGTTATACTATAGATCACCATCATATCAAATATTTTTGAATCGTCAAAGTTTTCTCATATATAAACGTGTAATGCTATGTATAATTGTTATCGAACTTATTAAAGCAATAGTATGGAATCTTTTTTTATCTCCAAGTTTAACGGAAAATATTAAATATTGTAGAACAATTCACTTCATTGTATAAATAATTATTAAAGTGTGGCATTTTTTAAACATACTATTTTAGAATGAGGCAGAACTCGGCTTAGAAGTCCGCGGCCAGAAAGGTCCACCACCGATTACTCAAAAATCAGTAAAGTTAAGATTTTTTTTAACAACAAGATTTGAAAGCTATCACTTTGATTCTGACGATGTCGTTATCAAGAGATATAATTTTTATAGTTTATAATATATTTATATTATGAATATAATTGTTTAGAATACTTTATTTAATTCTTTTATAGATGCATTCAGTTAAATGGTAAATATAAGGTTGTCAAATATCTCCCTTCCGCCTTTTTGTATTATAAACCAAGAGCAAAAAAGCGGAAGGGAGATATTTGACAACCTAATATATACACTTGTGTATAAACAAATATTTCTATATTGTTTCTTTAAAATTGATTGTCTATCTCTGGCTTAAAAATACCAAGAAATTTTATCTCCAAATTCTTTTTCTATAACAATTAAGAAATTCATCATAACTTAGATGAATAAGTTGAGTTATCTTATAGATCACCATCATATCAAATATTTACGAACGGATCATCCAAGTTTTCTCATATATAAATGACTGCTACCCTGTTTGGTAGAAAGATTCACCTTTATTGCTATTAAATTACGAAAGTGTGACATTTTTCTAAACATACTATTTTAGAATGGTGTAAAGGACCACACCGATTACTCAAAAACCAAAGTCAAAAATTTTTTTAACAACAATATTACAATATTTGAGAGCCCATAACCTTGATTTTGACTATGTCGCTAATCAAGAGAAAAAAACAAATTTTTGAAATCCATAACAAAAGTATTTACTTTCGTTGTTAGTTTTTTTCGTTGTAAGCAAATTTGTTTAGTTTACGAGACCTGAATATAATTTTAAAGAATTTTATTTGCCCCCTAAATAAATATTAATTCATCTCTGCTGATGATTACTTCTGACGAAATACCAGATCAAGGTTACTTACAATGTTATCTTTATAAAAAATGTACATAAAATTTAAATTTTGCATTGGTTGAATAATGTATTTATTATATCATAAAATCTCTTTAAAATTAGGAATAAAACAACACCTGTTTATCCCTGGTCGTTTTATTTTACTTTGCCTATAGAGTAAAACTGATCAGATGACACGTTTTTGAAAAACGGCGAATAAATACATTTCTACAATGACGATTTAGTTGGGCATTTTACTGAACATAGTCAGATAGTTGTTTATTGCCTATGTGCTATTTGTCGTGATATAATTAGTTTGGTATTCACAATATATTTGCTCAAATTCCAATTGGACCTTTCCTTAACTAAAAAAGCCAGATTTATGCAGTAGTAAGAGTTTATAGCATATATTGTTTATTATGTTTAGCAATACATATTTATTTTATTATATATTTATTTATCATATAGCCCACAGAGTAGTAGCTCCTGGCAGGAGTATTTGAAAATACAATTTTAATAATACATTTTATAATAATACAAACATACTAATATATAAACATAGTATATAACAGATGTGCTTCAAATTTAGCGTTTGTTTTAAAACACAGTCTCTCTAGATATAATACACGTAGTTTATAAGTTCAAGTACCAATGATATAAAGAAGTTGTATTTTTTGGGAGAAAGTTTTTTTTTTGTACATACATACGAACATATTGTATACACAATCAATATTCATTATAAATAAATATATATATATATATATATATATATATATATATATATATATATATAACAGCGATCAGAACTTATGGGTTCTATGAGCTGTTCTGATTAATATCTTACAAACTACGTTTGTTTTATTACAAATGGCAACCCAAACTGTTGTCACATCTCTGTATGATAAATTTTTATTACAATCTCTGTAATAGGGCAACGATGCCGGGTGAGGGCTATTTTCACTTGGAAACATATTGCTATTTATATTTTCAAGTGAAAATCGTTGTCACTGTTGTCTGACAACAGGCTGCTCGAAGTGGGTATTGAACCCGGGACCTCTGAAACAAGTCCCGTCACTCTTAACCGCTTATTAAATTAGAACTCTGCACCTCGCTCTACCCTATATTTATAATGAATAATTATTTATCTTCAATAAAATCGTCTTTCTATCTCCAAGTTGAAGTTTTACTGCCGGGGTTGATATGATGTATGGGCGCGTGCAATGGCCCCATTCGACTTGAATGGCGTAATGCCGCGGTAACCGCCAATTATCGCCGACTTATAACCGCTGAAGCGTCCGCCACTAAACCCCGATTCGAGAGTACTTCCAAGGCAACGATTCTCAAAATATAAAACAAAATATTGAAAAATAATCAGACGTAGAATTATATCTTATTATTGTTTCTAAAATATCGTCCGTCTATCTCCGGATTGAAGATTTGAAAAAAAAGAGTGCGCGTAAGGTTCACACGCGATTGAAGTAAAACTTATTTGCTACTGTACAAGATGGCATTTAAGTAAAAATAAATACATCATACAATAATTTTGAATAATGTTTATTAGTAATATGGTAACACTCGTGATGCACACATTTATTAGAGTCAACAATTATATTTATTTATATAATATTTAAAAACCATAATGTACTTAAACTCATACTTCAAATATGACATGATCGGTTTGTCATTGTAATTAGCATTTACAAATGAATCTGCAGTAGAGAAATGAAGTAATTGCTGATTAATAAATTCTATAATATTCCTTCACACAGTAGACTATGTTAAACAAAGCCTAAACAAATTTTGTTTTCGCAACTTCACTCATCATGTAATTGTGTTTGAAGAACTTCATGTAATTAAAATTAACATACATTCATTGACTGCTTGTATTTTTTTACTTTTTTGCTGGCGATATAATCTCATTCTTTGAACAGCTGTAATGTAATATCTGTTTTGTCTAAACAATATTTTCCATTTAATAACTTCAAAGATTTATAGAAACTACGAATAATATAAAAATAATTTCTAATCATCAACCGATTTTAATAATTCAATTGCTAACGATAGGGAGACGTGCTGATTAGTATTTTTCAAAGACAGGTCCAGCCGTTTCGAAGATACAGGGCAAAAAATGCCAAAAATTGCAATTCAGTTATTGAAAAAAACATTTTAGTTGTATTGAGAATATTATATATAAAATATATCATTTAAATAATATATTTGACAGTTTCTTTTACGAACATCACTTTATTACATATGTGTCTAAATATTTGCATCTTTTCCAAATATGCATAATAAGAAAAAATATTAGAGAGATATTACATATATTTTAGATCGTACATTTTGACTATCTGGCATTTTATATTTTTTCAAGAAATTTAGATTCGTACATATAGACTATCTTGGAGTTTTCTCTTTTAACTTTAATCTGTTGTGGTATAGTTTAAATTATTTTCTAGATATACGTCAAAGTATAATTTTTAATAATAAAAAAGTACATATTTAACACAATCTATGTATTTCAGATTACTCTATAAGCCATCAGGCTCAGTAATTATTTTATTAATTTTTGGATAGATTTTCTATGAAAATTTATTATAACAACAAATTCACAATTACGATTTGTTATTTATTTGGTCTTGGTAGTAAAGTTTTTAAATCAATATATCAATATACTAGTAACTTTTAATTGTTCATCAATTTTAACACACTTGGTTAGTTTTTACCAAAAATGATAGCATCTTTTTTGGAGCAGCATTAGCTCAACTTTTTATTATTAATGTTAGTATTATTATTACATTTGATAGCCTAAATTAAACATGTTTCAAAGATTGAAGTTTTAGGTTAAGTGATACTTATCTGATATGTATTTTATAAATGTACGTCTTGTTTGAACTTAAAATTTGTGTTTGATTTTAGTCTGTATACTGGAATATGGCTAGTTCATAAGGTCAAAAAAATAAATAAGAAAAATATTTTACTAAAATAAACATTTTTATTTCTGGTAGTTTGATTTTTAATAATATAACAGCCGATGACTTCTGGATATATTTTATAGATTGAGTTTAAACGATTAAACCGTTTTTGTTGCGATGAATAGATAGAATAATATATACATTTAAACATCTGACTATTACCTTTATTTTTCTCATTTATTGATGATCTTATAACTTTCTAACTAAATTAATAACATTTTCTAAGGAGATATTTATAGCATTTTGGAACCAAGAACGCATTTTTATATAACGCAGAGCTTAAAAATGCAAAGCATTGCGAAAAAGCTCCAGATTTTGACTATAACGAAAAACCAATTTCCGATCTTTATTTATAATATTGTAACTTATCGACATATTTTAATATATCTGCATTCAACTTTTTTTATAAAATTCCATCATACCTAAGATCAACTTACTTTACTTTTCTCGGGCTTGCCTGTGCCTGTTTAATAGGTGATTATTACATCCCTAACTTCGATTATATATTTAGGATCCAATATACTGAATAAGAATCTAAATTTCAGATTTTCACAATTTATTTCTATATTGGCAAACATGTTTTTTAGCATAAAGAACTAGAATTCTTGATCATTTGGGACCAGATAAACGTGGAATATGCATCATCATTTTTGTCCCTGCAGCTTTTTCTTTTTTGTCCCTTCTGAACTATACTTTTTTGAATTAATTTATTCTGTAATCTATTAATGAAAACAATTGAGAGAAAATCGTTTAACCAATATATAAGAAGCAAAGTATAAATATGTAACTACAGTTGCCTAATTATTTTTATCACTAATTACTTTGACTCCACTTTATTGAGCTCATAATACATAGTTTGCATATTAAAATCAATCGTAAAGAATCTTACTGTTGTTTTATTGCATATTTTCCATTTGTTTAAAGTAATAGTAAATTTCGAAGTCATTGGTGTAGTTTCATAGTTTTGGTATTACAGCATTTTTGAAGTGCCTACCTTGTTCCATAGCCAAATTCCATAATTTTTATTATCTTATTAAATTATAATACTTGTGATTTATAAAAATGAATTAATACATAAAATATGCATTCAAATTATTACTATATGTATTTATTTGTTTTCGAAATTTTCAATTTCAACTTATGTTTTATAAAAGTTTCTTAATTTAAAGTTGAACTTTACTAGTTTAAAGTTTGATTATATTGCCTAAATATATATTTTTCAAAAAGAACTTCTAATATATGTATGCTAAACTTTATTTGGTGTTTTGAATATTGAAATCGATGCTTTGAATTGGCTGGGAAAGTTTTCATTCATTATAATTTTATAATTTGACATAATCTTTTTTTATAATCTGCTGATTATTTTTAACAATTTTATTCTGATCTTTCCTTATGACTAGAATAATCTGGTACTTCGTAAACAAGTAGGATTCTTTGTCTTATTTCTGTTATTTGTGCAGTATTATCACTATTTGATTTTGAATAATTTTTTCTATAAATCTGACATTTTGATGAAATATTTTTTTTGGTTTAAAAAATTTAGTTTTTAGTACTAACATTAATTTTCCCTGACATATAATAGTATGAGTCTGTTCTGTAGTTCTTTTTTGTTTACGTGAAAATAGCCTTGGAGTATAATTTGCTCCTTTCGTGGAACCCAACCTAATTTTTTGTATATTCCTTATTCTATTTATTGACCTAATATTTTTTGTAGAAAATTTTCCTAATATGTGGGTTAGTTTTGTATCATTTTTTGCTACTTATGCACCTATGCTCCTACCTTGAGGTACGCCGATTTAGGCGCTCCAAATTATTATTATATTTATTTCAGTATGCGAGAAAAAAACATATAAAATTTTACAAGTATTATTGAATTATTAAAATAGTTTGAAATAAATGAGTTAGTTTTGTATCATTTTTTGCGATATTTTTATCAGTATTCTTATTTCGATTTACGCTGGAAAAAATAAAATTTATGGGCTTGAAATTCACCTAATCCTTAAATACCTGAGAAAATACAGATAATACTATTCTATTATAGGTATATTATTCAAATGGTTAGTATATTCCTAAGTTTTATTCCACTTATTTAAATTTACGTGATATCATCAGGGTTAGTTTTATATCATTTTTTGCGACTTTCGTACCTAAGTTCCTACCTTGAGTTACGCTACACAACATAAGTTTTATTCGCTGCAAATAACTATTCAAATCTTTAAGAAAATACAACCAAAGCTTTGCAAGTAATATTTTATTATTAAAATAGTTTGAAATATAAGGATTAGTTTCGTATCACTTTTTGCAATTATTGAATCTATGTTCCTTCCTTGAGGTACGCTCGGCAATATAAGATTTATTCCCTGTAAATTATCTATTATTTTTTTATCTATAGAATATATATCTAAAAAAATTTTACAAGTTTTATGTTTTAAAAACAGTAAAATGAAATATCTGAATTAGTTTTGTATCATTTTTTCCTACCTTGAGGTACTCCAAATAATATAAGATGTATGCGCTCTATCAGCAAAAATACAGATGAAAACTGAGAAATATTTTTATATTATTATAATAGTTACTTTTTGGTATGTGAATTTCATTTTAAATAAAAATAGATATGTAAAATTAACGTAAATAAAATTTTCTATACACTTTTTCTCACGGTACTCAACTTTTAATATAGAATTAAATGTTATTTTCAACAAAAATTGTGGTTAATCAACAGCTGGTAGATAAAATGAAATTAGTGAATTTTAAAACATAAAAAATTACTGCATTTAATTCAGTTTATTTTTCAAGTTGCTCGATTGAAATCGTTTTATTTTGTCGCTCAGAGCCTCGTTTAAATTCATATTGTGCATAGAGTAACCAAGATTGAGAATCTGTGGACAAATCTGCGGTATTGCAAGCCCATTTAACGAACCGCATTAATAATTGAAGTGCGAAATTTCTCTATATAATTACGTGTATTCGATCACTGAGGAAGGCAACAAGGGTTCGCCAGTATAAACCAAAAATCAGGGATGAGGGCAAAAGATATCAGTAGCATAATCCCTAATTAGGAAGATACCTATGATATATTTCAATTTTTTCATTCGTTGTGAAGATCACAGGGATGATGGTAGAAATGCTCTAATTGGTAGATCAAATAATATGATAAACACAAAATGTATGTATAATTAATTTATACTGATTATAAATTTAATGGTTATTTCTATTCTATATATTTCACTTTTAATAATGCTATTGTAGCACTATAATTTTTAAAATCTAAACTTTGAAATTGCCAACTACAGATTTTGAATTAAAAATTGATGAAATGCTTCTTTTGTGAATATTTCATACGCAGACCTATATATTAAATCTGTAAAATATTGACTTAAGCCTTATTATAATATTATTATAACGCCGGCTTATAAAATAAATAAATAAATATACATTTTTAAAAAATAACCCTTGATAATTGTAATCGATTTTAATCAATTAATGCAGTTTATTAATTTTATATGGAAGTAAGTAATAAAATAGTGTCAATTTTGATTTAAATCTCTTAGTAGTAAATACCAATTTAAATTATGCAGATATTTAAAAATTCATGATAATCTAAATTGTATATTAGTATTAATCTAAAATTCTAATCAAAACCGATAATACTTTCTTTTTCTTAACTTTATTCATTAAGCCGCATTTATCTCTAAATTAAAAAATGTTTTTAAATTTAGTTATTCATATAGATTCTACCAAATAGAAAAGTTTGCATTAAAAATTTGATAGAATAATCTTTTATTTTTTTAATTATCATGGATAATTAAAATCTATGTCAATCAATTATATTTAGTATTAATTTTATATAAAAGTAACTAAATCTCTTTTAACTAATTATGATATTCTTTAATATCTTGATTTAAGGGAAAAATTATTATTTGCTCATATGTGATCAAAACAAATGAACAAAATGTATGAATGAATTGTCCTCGAAAAGTTTGCATTAAAAATTTGATGGAATATTCTTTTTATAAATATTTTATACGCGTTGCGCTTTTCACATACTTTCATATTTTTTTTAAATTTCTTGAATAATTAATCTATGTCAATCCATTATATTCAGTATTAATTTTATATAAAAGTATTCAGTATTAATTTTATATAAATAAATTGTTCTCTAAAGTGATATTGTCATTAATGAAAAAATATTATACATGGGTCGTGTTATTTGATAGAAATTTTAAAAATTGTAGATTTTGGTTCTTTGGTTATTTTAAGCTTCATTAAGTTAATATTTTATCATGTAAATAGTTTTAATCATAGCACAAAGACATTGAGCCAAATTTTTATTATCAACTTTTATTCAAGTATATTTTTATAATATACAATCAATAAGTTTTAATCTTTTAATTTAATTAATTTAGTGGTATAATTTTCTAAATATAAATATTACAGCCAAATTAAATAAATTGCATTTTGTTAATATTTTTAAAAAATTGAGGAATTGATTCCTAGTATTCCATTGGTTTATGGCTCCTGTTAATGTCATCAATAAAATTTTATTCATATATATAATATGCTTATTTCGACATTTCTATTAATATTGTCCACATTTAGCATTGAAACAAGTTCATTTTTTCACAAATATTTTTTATAATTAAAAGAATATAGACATTTATTTCTTGAAAATAATTTTTGTTGCATTTAAAACCTCAAAGTGCTTCAAATTAGAATCGATATAAAAACTTTAATGAAAATGCAACAGAAAAAATTTGTTACTTCTCTATTTTTGTGATGATTCTGAACTTGATTAATAATATAAATATTTTCCTAATATTATATTAAATTATAATTATTATATATAGAAGTGACTTTTTATTAGCAAGCTCGTAACTTTTTCATCACAGTTTATACATAAATTTTCAAAAACATATTTTAAAAGTTACAGAATAGATTTTTGCTTAATTGCTGTTGTGTTGCTTTTAGCAAAAATGTAATTTATAAGTATTTTAACTTATAGATATTGAAAACACTCTAAGCTAAAAATACATTGTAGTTTTTTGATTGATTTGTTTAAAAATTTTTGTGTATGAATTTATTATCTTTTTTGCTTTTTTGATTTTCGAGTTTTGTAATTGAATAGAACATAAGAATATGCATTTGTGATTTTTTACAAAATAGAAATTGTTGCTTTATATTCATATTGTTTCTGGACACATTTTATAAATATTCTTAATAGGATTATATAACTAATCTGTATATAATTTTTATTATTTCTATTTTCGGTGGATAAATTTTACAAAAACTTCTTTTCGAAGCTGCGACATATTTATAATATTCTAGTTATAGTCATAGTTTTTTAGTTGAATGGTTGACAAAAAATACCAATAAATTTTTGCAAAAAAAGAGAATTATGAACTCAGATTTAGTTATTCTAAATTCATATTGTTTCTGGATGTATTTTATGATTAATTTTAATTTTATATTAATTTATAAATGTTTTTTATAGCATTTTCATTCTTTCTATTGACGGTTCCACTGTTATCTATAGGCAGTGAATTATTTTCGATAAAAAAAATCTTTTGAAAGGTACAAAATAAATTTAAGTTATAGTTATAGTGTTTTGTACTCGCAGGTAAATATGTATATGCATGAATTTTTTCAAAAATAGGATTTTTAGCGACTCAGATTTATTACTTCTCGTTTTCTTTCTAGATATATTTTATAATTATTTGTTATTAAATTTCAACTATTTTTCATAGCATTTTTATTTTTTCTAAAAACTGTTCTATTGTTATTTAAAGTTAGTAAATTAATTTTCAAAACAATTTTTTGTAAGCTACAACAATAAAAGAGACTTTTAATTATAGTTATTATTATAATGTTTTGTAGTTGGATCAGATTTATGCTTCTCATTTCATATTGTTTCTAGACGTATTTTATAAATATTTTCAATAATATTTCAAATTATAATTATTAATTATAAAATTTTAATATTTTTATTTTCTTCAAACTCTTTGATTTTCTTACGGTTGTTGGAGTAATTTCCTTATTTCCTTAAGACTTTTTTGAAAGCTACATATATTCCTATATATCAAGTTGGAAACAAAAACTGCAATTTTTTCCAAAAAAGGAAGATTAACGACTCAGATTTAATTCGTCTGAATTCATATTATTTTTCAATGTATTTTAGTATAATTCTAACTCTAAATTAAATTATAATTATTCTTTATAGAATTTTGACTCTTTGTATTGACAGTCTATTATTTACAGAGGTTGATTTTTTTTAATTATCCAATTATATTAATTTTCTTGAAAAAAAACTATTTTGAGACCTACAAAATAAATTTTCATTTATTGTTATAGTATTTTGTAGAATATAAAGCACAAAAATATGTATGGATAAAATTTTACGAAAATGGGTTTTGTAGCGCGACTTATTGCTTCTGATTTCATATTTTCTTTGAACGTATTTCATAACTATTATTAAAAATAACGTTATATTATATTATAATTACTCTTTATTAAATTGTGTATGTATATTTTCTAGCTCATTGCTTGTCTATACTGTTGGAGAATAAATTTTTTCAAAAACTTCTATCGAAATTGCAATTTCAATAGATTTTCATTTATAGCGGAGTATATTTCTAGTTGGATAATACATAAAATTTATTTTTGCAAAAAAAATTTGCAGCAACTCAGAAAAGGTGTAAAATTGACTGTTCTGCAGAATGTATAGGTCTATTTCCTTGAAATATTGTAACAGTATTTCTATTTCTATCCAAATATTTATGAGATGATCTTTATTTTCTTGCTTAAATGACGTAGTTTAGAGTAATGTTCATTTCTCCGAATCCTGCCCACTTCTCAATAAATATAGAGTTAAATACTTAGACTCTCATGTCTCATAACTCAGCATATTTCATGGCTCACTGCAGAACGTGTGTAAATCATCTGATTTACCGTAAAATTTATATCGCGATAAAAAAGAAGTACTATGATGAATCACAAAAAGTGCCTCATAACAATAAGACACTACATCATCGTCGTATTTTAATATATCTTCATGAACGAACCAAAACCACAGCTGCGAATGGAATCCCAAAATTTATTTATTTTCGGGGCATATTGCTGCGCGTTCTCTCGATTCTTGATGCGCTTTTTGGTCATCCCACTCGTTTTTCTGTTCATTTTTTCACGTTTTGCTGCTACAGAAATGGATCGTTTGTCAATGAATGATGTCAAAAAATAATGAATCTAAATAGTTAAAAAAATTATTGATCATCATTGAATTAAAATTATTCAGATACATCTTCATCATACCTTCTATCACGTTTTATCAACGCATGAACTTTTATTTTGCAACGCTAATTTTCACAAATATAATTGTAATATTTTTTTCCGTTAGAGCGGGACTTGAAGGTCCGCGAGTAATAAAGTCCACCAACGATATATCAAAAACCAAGTTAAGAACTTTTTAACAATAATATTTAAATGAAAAGAGATATTTGTTTATGTTTGGCCATTACCTGGATTCTTACGACATAGATATCAGAAGATAAACGGCAATGTTTTAAAATTTATAACAAAAGTTTTTTTTCTTTGTTAGTTTTTTCGGTCGTGAGCACTGTTATTTAGTTGACGAGACCGTAATTCAATTTTTCAGTATAAGTTATTTAATTGTTTTATAAGATGTATTGTTATAATTGAATTAGATTCAAACAGGTTTTTTCATATAATCTCTATAGAAGCTAATACGTAGATGGGGTAAAAAGAACCAACTGAACCTTTACCCTGTCTAAGACGTAAACAAGGGAAAAGCAGTTAATAAAAAAGTAAATTAAGTTTTAAAAAGCTATTGTGATTCTTATATAAGTGAATAGTTTTGATAGTTTGAATAATAACGTTATTATTTCATAATATTCCTATAAAGTTAAATAAAAATATTGTAACAGTCTGCCCCTTTGGGGTAAAAAGGACTTTGTAACATTATTTTAAAAAACACATTACTACGTTTTTTTTATTTCTAAGTATTAGCTAGGAATTTTACTGAACATAGTCAGATAGCTGTTTGTATGATATGTGTTATTTGTTTTGATAAAATTGGTTTGGTTTTCACAACATAATTGCTCAAAGTCGAATTGGACCTTTGTGCCCTGTGCCTACCTTATTATATACGATTTTAATTCTTTTTATCTGTGGATAGATATAAATTTGTAATATTTTTTGTTATCACGAATAATATGTGATTTATTTGTAATTGTATTTTTATGTTTCCTCATTTATTTTTTAACCTATGTAATATTTAACTAAAGAATCTTCTAGTTACTACGTTATACCTCGTTTGCATCAAGCAAAGTTGTTTCAAATGTCAATCATTCTAGTGACTTATTTAAGTATTTTAATTACTATTTTTCTCTCTTATATAATGTTTTAAATATTTTTCATTATTTCTGAATAGGAATAATGGCAACACATTTTTTTTATATCGATTCTACGTTTTTGCATAACAACAATTTACAATATTAGGAATAGTATAGTCGCTTTTCGCATCTGTCTGTGGGTGATATGATGTTGTGCAAATATTGATTTATTTGCAATTGTGGGCTCGCCCGTAGGTAAGCGGTTAAGAGCGACGGGACTTGTTTCAGAGGTCCCGGGTTCGATTCCCACTTCGAGCAGCCTGTTGTCAGGCAACATTGACAACGATTTTCACTTGGAAATATAGATAGCAATATGTTTCCAAGTGAAAATAGCCCTCACCGGCATTGTTGCACCATACTTGCCCTATTACAGAGATTGTAATAAAAATTTATCATACAGAGATGTGACAACTGTTTGGGTTGCCATCTGTAATAAAACAAACGTAGTTTGTAAGATCGTACTCACAACAGCTCATAGAACCAATTAATTCTGATTGCTGTTCAAATAAAATAAAAAAAAAAAAAAAAAAAAAAAAAAAAAAAAAATTGCAATTGTATTTTTTATGTTTTCTCATTTATTTTTTAACCTATGTAATATTTAACTGGAGAATCTTCCAGCTACCACATTATATCTTGTTTGGATCAAGCAAAATTGTTTCAAATGTCAATCATTTTAGTGACTTATTTAATTATTTTAATAACTAGATTTCTCTCTTATATAAATTTTCATTATTATTGAATAAAAATAATGACAAACATTTTTTTTATATTCGATTCTATTTTTTGCATTGTTTACTGAACAATTTACATTAAGACCTGTATAGTCGCTTTTCGCTGCTTCTGGGTGATGTGATGTTGTGCAAATATTGATTTATTTGCAATTGTATTTTTATATTTTCTCATTTATTTTTTAACCTATGTAATATTTAACTGAAGAATCTTGTAGTTACTACGTTGTACCTTGTTTTGTATCAAGCAAAGTTGTTTCAAATGTCAAGTTTAAATATTTTCATTATTTTTGAATAGAAATAATGGCAACAAATATTTTTTTATATTCAATTCTACGTTTTTGCATTACAACAATTTACAACATTAGGACTAGTATAGTCATTTTTCTTATCTGCCTGTGGGTGATCTAATGTTCTGCAAATATTGATTTATTTGCAATTGTATTTTTTATATTTTCTCATTTATTTTTTTAACCTATTTAATATTTAGCTAAAGAATCTTCTAGTTACTACGTTATACCTCGTTTGCATTAAGCAAAGTTGTTTCAAATGTCAATCATTTTAGTGACTTATTTAATTATTTTAATAACTGTTTTTCTCTCTTGTTTAATGTTGTAAATATTTTTCATTATTTCTGAATAGAAATAATGGCAACAAATAACTTTTTTTAAATTCGATTCTATTTTTGCATTGTTTACTGAACAATTTATATTAAGACTAGTATAGTCGCTTTTCGCATCTGCCTGTGGGTGATATGATGTTGTGCAAATATTGATTTATTTGAAATTGTATTTTTATATTTTTTTTATTATTTTTTAACCTATGTAATTTAACTGAAGAATCTTCTAGTTACTATATTATATCTTGTTTGCATCAAGCAAAATTGTTTCAAATGTCAATAATTTTAGTGACTTTTTTAATTATTTTAATAACTAGTTTTCTCTCTATATATATATAATATATATATATTATATATATTCATTATTGCTGAATAAAAATAATGGCAACAAATATTTTTATATTCGATTCTACGTTTTTGCATTGTTTACTGAACAATTTACATTAGGACTAGTATAGTCGCTTTTTGCACCTGCTGTGTGTTTGTAAATTGAGATATTGATGAAAATTGTGTATCTATAAAATGAAATGTTCAATCATATTCTCAAATCTATATTTATGAATGCATATATCTATCCTTTTTAGTACTATTCTAAAAGAATTTTACCAAGTAATTATAATATTTTAACTATGATAGCATGACTCATACCTAAACAGACAAAAAGTACGTTTCGTTTTCAATAGAGAATGCTTTCTTTTTCATATATGCCTGTCATCTCATTTATTTTAATATGATAATATTTTTTGATCCATATAATTATAACAAATATTTTTCGTTTTTATTGCTTTTAATTTTTCTACAATATGAGAATTAATTCATGAAAGTACAAACTGTCTTCGCAGTTTCCGGGTTTTATGCATTCTATATTGATTTACTATTGATTTAAAATTATAAAATACGACGGTTTTTATGTTTTATGTTAAATATTAATAACGCCTTATTAACTTGTTGGAAGCTAATTATTTTAGCAAATTTACTTTTCATGCCTAATATATATAAATATTATATATATATATATATATATATATATATATATATATATAATCCAAGCACATTCTGTTTTACCAATTTTTCTTAGCTATTATGATTATCAGATTTTTCATGCATTATATATTTCGATAAATAAAAATATCGTTAATATATTTTGTTTACACATATAAATGATATATAGTTTATTTATATTATATTTATATTTTCTAATTTAATTTTGAATCTTTAACACTGAAGTGTCCCTTCTAGCCATATAATATCATGTATGCTTGTTCATATATTGTTAATTTTTAATCATTTTATTAAATCTATTCTCTCTTAATAATGTTATAAATAATTTTATTATTTGTTTCATTCGCTTGGAACAAATTTTATTTTCTTCTAAATTGAGGTATATTTATAGTGATCATATCAGATAAGATGGTTGAAACTTTTATAAAATGTCCTCAATTTTAGCATTATTAAACCACATTGTCGGATATATTTTCATAAATGCATATGTCTTAACTTTTTAGTATTATTTAAAAAAATACCATTTAAAAGCACTATTTTAATTGTTGTAACATAATTCATATCTAAGAAAACAAAATGTTTGTGTTTTCAATAGAGAATGATTTGCTTCAGGTGTTATCCTATTGATTTTATTAGATAAATATCTCTTTTTGACTATGTAATTATGTCCAGGTTTTTAATATTGAAACTGAAGATTTCGACTTGTCTTGACTTTCAGTTTGCATTTAATATTATAATTACCATTGATTAGTAATATTTTATAACACGATGTTTTTTTTGTTTAATATTAACTAGCTTCAAGCAAATAGTTTGATTTTTATGTCTACTTTTGGTTGAAATATAAGCAAAAAATACTTTTTTTACATTTTTTTTCATTCGTTTTTATTGCCAATTATATATTTATATTATTTATATTTTACTTATATAAGTGAAAATAAAAAAATGTATTTAAATTCAGATATTTATATCGATTTTACCAAATACAGGCTGCAATGACAATTTGGTATAATAATAATAGTCTTTTATAACACTTTATACGTTAATATTTATTTAATTTTTATTGATACTTGCATTCGATTTTAATCAGAAATAGTGAGTAATAATTTTATATAAAAGTAATCAAATTACACGTAAGTTAGTAAGAAGGGATGAATATCTTTTTAAGTAAATTAGGAAATATTATATAATTAGTATGAAATTTTTTATACTTGGCAGACAATGAAACAAAGTTTAGCAATAATTTATAGAACAGAATAAGTATAATATTTATAAAAGTATTGATATATTTTCCAAATAATTCCGATTTTGACCCGTCATATTGCAATATAGATTTTGGTGTATTTTAAAACGGGGTTTGCACAATTTGCCACTTGAAATACATTTCAAAATTTATTCTGAAAATCTGTTTTTACTAATGTAAATTTTACATTAATAACATTGATTATGTTATACAGTATTCGTAAAAGAATTGGGAAGTAAATGTAGTATGGAAAATAGAAAGGTATTTTATAGTTCAATTTTTTCTTTAATTAAATTTTATACTAATTTTGAGATAAAACTACTTAAATCCGTCATATTACAAAAGCAAATTAGGTTAAGAAAAATAAAAAAAATATTACTAAATAACAAAAACTTTTATTTTAAATTTATATAATATATAAAATATATGTATTTATATTTTATACCTCAAGCTCCATAAATGATTCACAAGCGCGAATCGAACTTTGTAAATGTTATTAAAAACTGTTTGTTTTTATAATATATAGGTGTGTTTTATTATAATAAAAATGATTCATATAGCATCTTGTTGTCGTATAAGATTCCATGTCTACTATTTCTTTAAGTTTGTTTGGTAAATTTTGCTTCGATTTTGTTGTCAGGTTTTGGATTTTGTACTGGTAAATTTTTTTTGACCAAATAGGTATTTAAGACTCTATACAAAATACTTAGTTACATACGGCATTTAATAAGCTTTTAAATTTTTTATGCCCTTAAAAAATACTATGATGAACAGATTACATATAACAAATATGATAATGTACATTTTAATTTCATTTGTTTAGTAAATATTACCAATTTGAATTATTAATCAGATACTTAAGAATTAATAATACTTCATTTGACAGCATATAATAGTAATATATAATTTTGATTTTGTTCATTTTATCAATAATAATCCGATATTTTTTTAACATTAGCTCTTAATATTTTTACTGTACTGTATATAATAAAATTCAATCTATATAGTATTACATTTTATTCTATTTATCAAAACAAAATTAAAATTTTATTTATATATTCCGTGCCCAAAATGTTACATTAAAAACCGCTAAATGCTTCATTTTAACTTTTTTTATTATATACACCTCCTATTAACATAAAAAGATTTACATATAAAATGAAAATAGTGTCCATTCTGATTTAATTTTTTAGAAATATTTAGCAATTACAATTTTGCAATCAGCTACTTTAATAATAGTTTATATATAATAAGCTCTATTGATAGTACATAATGGTTGCGCCTAATAATATTGAATAATTTTTGGTTTTGTATTTTGAGTTTTAGTCTTGTTAATAATGATCCAATATTTTTTAATATTAGCTCTTATATCTTTTACTGTGCGATCCTAATATATTTTTGTGCTAAATTTGCTACCCATAATAAACTTTTGTTTGAAAATGCACAAATAAATAAAATAGTATCCAGTTTGATGAGTTGTAATAGAAGACAGTACAGAATAAAAATCCTTAAAAAGTCTATTCCAAAAATAGCTTTGTGCGTTATGTATGTAAACTTAGAAATTTATTTTTGTATCTAACATTCAGCGTATCTTAAATAGCCTATTTTTTTTGGAACTATTTGTTTGCAAAATCATGTATGTACAACAATCAGCAAACTTGACAGTATAGTTAAGGCAAACATCTAAGAATTATTACTATACATTAGCATCTTATATAATTTAATATACCCTTATGAACAAAATTTTTCAATATCTTTTAACGTGCCCTTGTGATTTATTATCGATTTCGGTTACTATTTTAGATGCAAAATCATGTATTTGCAATGAGCTAAATTGGCAGTATATAAATCAAATATGTAAGAAAATTACCAACGGTTTTGTCGCGACATTAATTTATGTTTTGCTTATCAATAGCTTGTTATATATTTTATTGCACCTTCGTAAACACTTAATGTGTGTATTTTTAAAATGCCTTATGAAAGCCTATGTCTATATTATTTAACAAATCAATTATTTGCAATACCTGAACCAACATTAGTAAGTGATATCTTTATTGCATTGTACCCTTGCTATTTTTGTGCCTACGTGCCCTTGTGAACTATATTAACTGTTTTATTTGAAAAATCATTCATTAGTAACTTGGATGAATGAATGGTTAGGATGGACGTCGATCCTGCATTCATAATTGGAAGCAGCGAGTGCGATTTGTTCATTAGCGGGAGGCAGCAAAATAATTTTTAATGGCACTGATTTCATTTAGAAACTTTTATATTATTTTTAAGTTAAGTTTTACTATATGCTCCTAATAGATTACTGATTACTCTCCTCGGGAGAGTAGAAGGGACTGGGTACGGTTGTGACAGGGTACGGTATCGACAGCTAAAAATTACAGATTTTTTGAGATAGGGCCAAAGAGAAAAAGATAAAGTTTGATGTTAAAACCAGTTGCCATTAT
>NW_020537429.1:26992-51632 GCF_003426905.1 Ctenocephalides felis
TTTAGCCTTGAGGCAAGTTACATGAACTTCCCGAAATGTGTAAATAATCGACTTAATCAAAAAAATGTGTAAATAATATACTTCATTAATCCTACTTTAAAAAAAAACGAAATAATAATTTTTAGCAAACTTTGACGAATTTTTATAATTAAAACTACATGTTGTTAGGCCGTAATATTACAGTAAGTTCTATAAGACCATGATGTATATCGCCAAAAAAAATTCCATGAAAATCGGCTTACTTAATTTTTTTTTCAACAGTAATTACAAGAAACGGGCTCGGTAGATTTTCACCTAAATTAATCAGTACCATTCCCAACTAATATCTTTCGAACAGTTTTTGATATTTTAAAATCGTTCGGTAGGATGAGCTTAAATGTCGACGAAAATTTAACACTTTTTTTCAACAGTTAATTACAAGAAAACGGCTCGGTAGATTTTCATCTAAAATTATCAGTACCATTCCCAACTAATATCTTTCGAACAGTTTTTGATATTTTAAAATCGGTTCGGTAGGATGAGCTTAAATGTCGACGAAAATTTAACATTTTTTTCAACAGTTAATTACAAGAAAACGGCTCGGTAGATTTTCACCTAAAATTAATCAGTACCATTCCCAACTAATATCTTTCGAACAGTTTTTTGATATTTAAAATCGGTTCGGTAGGATGAGCTTAAATGTCGACGAAAATTTAACACTTTTTTTCAACAGTTAATTACAAGAAAACGGCTCGGTAGATTTTCACCTAAAATTAATCAGTACCATTCCCAACTAATATCTTTCGAACAGTTTTTGATTTTTTAAAATCGTTCGGTAGGATGAGCTTAAATGCGGATGAAAAGTTTTTTTCAAATTACAAAGAAACGGCTTGGCAGATCGTTGCACAATACTGACAAACGATAGTCCTCACCGAAATACATCAAATGGCTTTTAAATTTCTAAAATCGGTTCAGGCGTTTTTGAGAAAACGTCGATCAAAAGTCTAATTTTGACAAATGCCAAAAAGACCATACTGATTTTTGCAAACTTTGACGAATTTTTAAAGCTGAACCAGTTGTCGTAGGGCCGTAATATTTTAGTATGATCTAGAAGACTATGGTATCTATCGTCAAAAAAATAATCATAAAAATCGTCGAAATTTTTTTTTTAAAAACTTTATTACAAGAAAACGGCCCGGCCGATCTCTACCAAAAACTAATCAGCACGATTCCCAACCAATATCTTTCGAACGGTTTTTGAATTTTCAAAATCGATTCAGAATTGCGGGCTAAAACGTAGACGAAAAATTTTTCACTTTTCTGCCATTTATGAAGAAACGGCTTGGCCGATCGTCGCACAAAACTGACAAACAATAGTTCTCGTTGAGATACATCGAATGGCTTTTAAATTTTTGAAATCGGTCCAGCCGTTTTCGAGAAAACGTCGATTTACGGCAAAAAATCTGTTCACATACACACACACACACACACACACACACACACACACACACACACACACATACTTTTTCCAAATTTGGTCTCATTCGATTCAGAATGGCTTGAAACGTCGAGAAAACATAAAATTAGCGAATCGGGTTTTTTGATGAAAACATAAACTTCTCCTTCGGGAAGTTAAATAACGGTTCATTAAAAGCTAATGTAAATTGTTGTAGTTTCAATAATTCAACTTTTTTTTTTGAAGCCGCAATCATTTTGCGATATTAAATTAATTCATCAACACCAAAAGTTTTTATTCCGCGAGGAAAAAAAGCTTATTTTAATATAATTCTTTTTTTGTAAATAAAGCAATGAAACACATACCTTCTCGTATCATTCTGGAAAACTGTACATTCTATAATCAGTAATTAGATATTGAAAACCAAATTTTTATATATTAGCTAAACATGGAAAGATTTATAACTATTATAGAATCCAGTAAAAAAATTGTGATGTAAACCCTGTATAAACCCTGTCTGTGTTTGGTCTGTATAAAAGTTTATAAAAGTTCACAAACTCTTATAACTGTTTGTCCTTAAGTTTTAAAATCCTGTTATATATTTTTTGTATTAAAGGTATTAATATATGCATTTACCACGTTATTTTAAAAATTACTACTATCATAAGCTAATAAATATAAAATGCAGAAATGTTTATATGTAATAATTTGTAAATACAGTAATAAATATTTCTTGGTCCTGTAACGTGTTACATATTTTTTTAAGTTTCTATTGTGAATAAAAGTAAAAATGAGTTTAACATAGATATTTGTATAAAAATAAAATGAATAAATCGAAAATGAAATCAGAGTTTTTGCAAATGCAAATTCAAAAAATAAATTTTTTGATTACATGGCAATTTCTTATTTCCATGTCATACTTGCTTGCTTCCCAAAGATTTCGTACGGTATCATATCTACTTTCTAAATTTTTGCTAAATTAATAAAGATATTTCTACACTATATGTATAGTTAAATTCACTAAAATATACTTATAAATCAAAGCCCTGCAAAATTAATCAGACATGTGTAAAAAAATATTATCTATATTTGGTGAACAAACATTTCATCGAAAAATGATTGCTAAAATACATATTAGTATTTGCATTAATTTTGTAATATATCAAAAGATCATTTATTTCTAAATGAGTCATAAAAATTCACAAAAAATTTACCTGAATATTAAAATATAATTTCTTTACTGATAATGGTTGAATGTAAAAATTTATTTCGCAATAAAATATAGCGAAACTATATACATAAATACATATATATTTTTTATAACATCCATAAACATCACTAATTTGACAGCATAGAGAATTTGTATGAAAATTATATATGCTTAAAAGATTTGAATGAATAATTATAAATATATTTTGAACCTCATCCACACATAATTCTGTGAAAATTGTTTAAAAAAAATATATTGTTTCTAAATATCTACATATCTAATGAGAATCCACTCCTGAAATTGAATGCTACTGTTAAATAAAACAATTGTTCAAATTTTTAATAATTATTAAGTCGATGGATGAGAACAAAATTCCTTAATTTGCTGCAAACAATAGTATTTACTATAAATATATACTAAACTAAATATTCTTGAAATAAAATTTCAATATGTAGTTGAATCGACATTAAAAACTGATAATATATTAGATTAATTTTTCAAGACAATACATTTTGGTGTAAATTACTTTAAGTAAACCCATTACATAAATGATTGATGAAGAAATAAATAATGGAATGCAATAGAAAATTTATATTAGTATTGATGTACAGCAAGAATGAATTTCTTAAACTTCATACAAGTTTTTATAAACAAAATGTGACTGTATAGGAATAAAATAATTTCAATGTGATATAAAAGTTTGACGCCAATTTATTAATAATTAATTATAATAGTATTTAGTATAGTTAATTTTATTAAATATACACTGGTTGAATTTTATTCATGTATATTCCGAAAATTATTTTTTTCTACTCTACATACTTAAATGAAACTCTGAAGGATCTATATAGAGGTGCTAGGGGCTTGTTGAAAAAGTTTTTTATTTTAAATTAATTTAACTTGAGATTACATTTCTACAGAAAAAAATGATAAATGCTGTATTTGTTTCATTACCATTATTGCAAAATTAATTATTTTATAGAAAAAAATGTGGTCAAAGGATCTATATAGAGGTGCTAGGGGCTTGTTGAAAAAGTTTTTTTATTTTAAATTAATAACTGAATTTAATTGAAATTATATTTCTACAGAAAAAATGGATAAATCTTATAACTGTTTCATTACCATTATTGCAAAATTAATCATTTTATAGAAAAAATGCGGTGACACAATTTGGTCTGTGTTAGGGTCTAGCCAAAGCACCTGCACAATTTTGTTAACTGTATCAGCCTGCTATGACAAAATCATGCTCGAGACAAAAAACATTTTAATCAAATCAAGACAAAAACATTTTAATAAAAGTAAAATGAACCCAATTAAAAATTGCCGGTTACTACTTACTCCTGTTACAATAAGCACCTAACACCTCTACTTGATATAAGTATTATAATTTAAGACCAATTTTAATATATGCAAAGATTAATATATATATATATATATATATATATATATATAAATTAATCTAAAGATATTTCTATGTTTTATAAAAATTAAAAATTATGATTATCAAAACTGTAAAAAATGTCATGAGACATGAATAATTGTTTTTCTCCAAAAACATGGCCTCTTTGATTCTCACAAATATGTATATTTCTATTGATTTTTATTTAATTAGTGTAAAATTCTAACTATTATTTTTTTTACAGATAATGGATAATTGCTGCCGCGATCTACAGGAAAAGGTGAGTTTGTTTTTGCATTGTTAATTATGTTAGTAAACTATCTCTAATGCTTATTGACATTAATTCTCTGTATGTCTGACCAATTATATTCCATTGTATAAAAACTCGAAATAATCCGTTTAGAATGGGTAAAAACATACCTGTTAACAAGCAAACGTTTATTTCGTTTTATTATTATTTTTTTAAGGAAGCTCTTGCTTATCCACCCACCTGAACGTAAACGTATAAGGATTAACGTCTTTTTAAATCAGTGCATCGTGCAATATGTGTATTATAGTCCATTTCTCGTCGGCATTTTTTTATTTTATTCCTTTTTTCGAATTTGGATTACTACGAAGAGTGCGCAATCTTTGTTGTTCGCCAACAATAGGGCCCGAGGAGCGAAAATAAACGGAAAAGAGCTTAGAAATCGTCCAACGGGGAGGATTTCAGAGATTTGAGATGTTCGCTCGAACGATGTAATGGGAGGAAAATGCATTTTCAGATTCGGGATGAGTGGAAATTTATCATGTAGGTCGATAGAGAATCGCTTTCTGAGCGGTTTCAAAATTAACATCGAGTTTTTTGGTTCCTGATATGCAATCATAACTCAACTTACTATAAATTTTTCTTTCATCTATATATTTATGCGAATTTCTGTTTAGAAATTAATTATAAACGTAGTGGAAGCAATGATTTAACAGGGCCTTGAAAAGGTGATGATGCGCTCATTCCTCGAATACCCATGATATCCCGACAAATATAGATAGAGATATCCCGACAGATATAGTGTTCAAGACAAAATCAAAGTATACCATATTATGATATAAAAACAAAAGAAATCTAATCAAAAATCATCACAAATAAAATTAATCAATACAATATATTAAATTTTGAAAATATTTTAAATACAAATACAATTTGTAGTTATATTAAAAATAAACACATAATTAATATTACAATTAAAGTGTTTTACAATAAATTGGTCCGTCAAAAATCAAACCAAACAAACATATAGCATTTCAATTAATTAAAAGAGTCAATTCCAAATTTAATAGAATTTGAAAACACAATTAATAAAGCTCAAAGTCAATGCATTTGCAGATTTGAGATGAGTGAAAATTTATCATATAGGTCGATCCAAAATATTTTGTGATTAACAGTAAGTTTTTTGGTTTCTGACGAGCAATCATCGCCCAACTTAACGAAATATCTATTTATCTATAAATCTATGCGATTTGCTGCTTAGAAATTAGAAATTAAGAACGTAGTAGATGCAATGGTTATAATGGAGCCTTAGATAGATAATTATGTCCTCATTCCTCGAATACTCAAAATATCCCGACAAATATAGATATAGATATAGATACAATTTAAATTAAAAGTTTTATCAATTCAATTGGAATTTGCTATCACGATCAATAAAGCTTAAAATCAATCTTTAGATTTGTGTGGTTCAGATTTGTATTTCTTTTCGAACAACTGCATTATATTATAACTTTATTCTTTCGATTAAAAACTTTGCCTCCGTCAGCCTGATATCAAGCAGTAATAAGGTTTTCACTTGAATATATATATATATATATATATATATATATATATATATATAGCAATATGTTTCGAATAAAAATTGGTCTATAAGAGAAATTTATTAAAACAATACATCAATTATAGCAGACAACCACTGTTTGGTTGCTTTCTGAAAACATTTAGATGACATTTGTGTTTTGTTAAGTTTTGAGAGCTTTTCAAAATAAAAAAAATCTATATCATTTTACGATTGTGAAAAAACAATAGTTTCTAATGAAAAATTATTATATGTTTTAATTTATTTACTTATCCAAAAAGTGTCGTAACTATTATTGCGGATTTTGCATGAATTAATTAGGTGATGTGTTAAATGTAGCCTTTGAGGGTTAAGATATTTACCATTTTATGGGTTATTTTATTAGATGTAAAGTGTTCAACTAGGCTTACTTCTGACAAGTAGCATTTTTAAAATATTATGTTTTATCAATATTTTGATTATTAGATTCGTCAATAAAAAGACGAGCACGAAAATCCAAGGAGAATAATTGTGGTTTACATTTTCTTTTTATAAAATAAATTGATCACATTATTATTTTTTAATAAAAAATTTGATGCATAAAGAAATTCGCTTGCTTGTTTAGTTTTAAGAATATTATCTATATTTATAATGTCTAATTATTTTTTAATTAAATTTTGGCTGTGTATAAAAACAGGAATAAAAAGTCTTTACTTCGTAAATAATGGAGTACTGGTTACTCCATTATTGTTATTTATAAAAACAAGAATAAAAAGTCTTTACTTTATAAATAATGGTGTACTGGTTTCTGCATTATTGATTATTATTTATATATATTTATTATTAATTATAATTTTCCATATTTTTTTCTGTGCGATTTTTTTTAATAACGATGATTATATCTGATTAAGCTGATTTGTTTATATTATGATATCATCAGCTAATATAGATAAAATGCTGCTGATTTTATCAAATCAAATGCGAAACAACTGTTGTAATTTTTTGTAATAAATATGTAAAATCTAATGTACCAATTGAAAAATGCTATAGTTTCATTTTACAAACCTAAACATAAAATCTATAAATTTTAAAATAAATATATAACTAAATAGTTTATTTAGCAATAACGTTTGCTTGTCATTGAAAATATACCGTTATTAAAATATAATTGTGCTATCAAGTTGCAGATAATTTTCAATTCCAAAATAATCAAAAAACTATTGATAATTCTACTATACAATTATATAAAAAGTTGTAAATTGCGGTAAATTTATTTTTTAATGATATTTTTTCTGTATATCATATCGATTTTGCTGCAAAAATCCAGCATGAATAGATTATTGATTACCTAATCATTATTTCTACACGAACGGTATATAACAGTTAATACAGTGTGAATATTCATTAAAAAAATTGACCTTTATATTGCTATTACATGCATATAATAATTTAAAAACAACAGGTGTTCAGTTTTTTTGGCACGATTTGCAATTATAGAAACTTAAGAGTGTGCCGTACTAGAAAATGTGCAAGTAACTGTTATTAAAAATTATTTTTGCATAATTGATTGAATGTTTGCTACAAAATTAGTTTGGCACACTTCCATGTTGAACTACCTGAAAATACAGAATAAAATAATACCAACTTGCTTAAGCAACTTAAAACTGTGATTTTAAAATAACGAACAAATTTTTGTAAGGAAATAACTTATATAAAAGTATAGAGATGAATAAAACTTGAATATAACTGTACAAGATAGAAAAGGATTTTATAAATACAACATAATTCAGTTTAGTATAGTTATTAACTGAAATTATTTTATTAGGGGTTTTTATCTGATACACATTGTATATGTTTCACTTACACTCACGGATCTTAAAATTTATGAAACCTCTAATAGTAATTCTTGGCATCATGTTTACCTTATCATAATTATAAGGGTGAGAACAAAAAAAAAAAAATTCATAAAAATTGATCTTCTGCAAGCATTTGCGGATTCATGGGTTATTTCATAATTTCATCAGAAACCTTAACGAAACAAAAAAAAAATATATTAATTCAAATTCCTGTATCAAAATTATTTAATTATAGTACTACTTTAATATCCTTTGATGAAATTGCTAGTAAGTATCCTATAATATCAAACTTTATAAATTACATAAAAATATAAACTCCCAACAAAAATCTATCATGAAAATAAGAGCCAGTATGTTATTTACATATAAAACATTTTTATTTGATTTATATCAAAGAGGCTAGTGTTCAAATTATAGTTTTAGAAAATTAATCAGAAGAATATTCTGCAGGTTATAATGGAAAACACACAATGATAAGAATGCAACTCAAAAGTAGCATTCAACGAGTGTTAATTAATTTGTAAATAAAATTTTATCAATGGAAATTAAAAAGATGTTTTAAGGGACACACAATAATACTCTTATTATAATATATAAATTCATGTTCTAAGTCTAAGGGATAATTCCTTTCGCATTAAGGTAGCGGAGAAGTACAATATGCCTGCACAAAACAAAACAAACATTAAACTCTCTAAATTCTTTTAAAAAATGCACTCATTTAGTTTTAAAATATAATACTAATACATCAGAAGTGACTGACAAAATTGAAACAATAGAAGTACAATGATTTAATGTAAAAATTAACGAAATTGACTAATAAATGTCTACTTATGTAATTATCAACCAACATGACTTCATTTAACAATTAAAGATGAAGAAAAGTATATGCCAGCAGAGATATAAATGTTCTTTTAAAATTTTGCTAAAATTATGTAAATTATTTATATTACTATGCAATGTTTCCTTTACTCAAGTACTATTTAAAAGTTTTATTTGACAACTATTGTAAAACAATTAATGCTATGGCAATTTGTAGGTCACCACTTTTTTGTTCAAATCTAGGGATCTTCACCGCAGTTGCACAATTTCTCATGTGCAATAATTTACAAAATTATTAATTTTTGGTTCATAAATAATTGCTAAAGTTTCTGACCCCGAATGTAAACTGAGACGATTTGAAATGAAACCGAGATCGCGACTTGCAATGAGTGCTGATAAACTTTTGGTCAATAAATTATTACCAAATTGTAAAAAATAAAATCAAATCTAATCAGCATATAATTTAATTACTTCATATTTAGAAAAAAAAATAGATAAAATAAGTATTGCATATCTAAATAATGAATAATTTTAACATTTATATTTACTATCATATTACATCTATTTTATAAGTCTGAGAAATTTTCTTCACAGGTCGCTAAGATGGTGCTATGTGCCTGCATAAAACAAATCAAATATTAAGCTTCAAATGCTTTAAAAAAAATTGCACTCATTTATAGTTAAATATAAAACTAGGGAGTAGAAATAATAAGGGAGATCTCCAACTCATTCCGCGGACTTTTTATGTGCAATAATTAACAAAATTATTAAATTTTGGTTTGCAAATATTTGCCAAAATGGTGTAAAATGTAAATGTAAACTAACACGTTTTGAAATGAAACCGATCGTAACTTGCAATAAGTGTGGATAAGTTTTTGGTCAATAAATTATTAACGAATTGTAATAAATAAAATAAAATCTAATCAGCAACCAATTTAATTACTTTATTTTTGAAGCAGATTAAATACAAAAAAGGTGTAGCATATCTGAAGTATTACATGAGATTATAAAGAGGCAACAAAAAAAGGACAATAAGACCTATAATTATTACATTTACATTTATTATAATAATACATCTATTTTCTAAGTCTAACGAATTACTATTGCATGATGGTCGCAAATAAGTAGTACTATAGGCTTGCACAAAACAACACAAACATTAAACTCCAAATTCTTTTAAAAATGGCACTTATTCAGTTTTAAACTATCAAATTACAAAGTAGCAACAAAAAAGAATGTTCAACGCACTCCACGGATTTATAATGTGCAATAATTTACAAAATTATTAATTTTTGGCTCATAAAGAATTGCCAAAGTTGGTAACCCCGAATGTAAATTAAGAGGGTTTGAAATGGAACCAAGATTACAATTTGCAATAAAATTGCTGAAGCATTTTTGGCTAATAAATTCTCACCAAACTGTAAAAAATATCATATCTGAAATCAAATCTAATCAGCAACTAATTTAATTACTTCATATTTGAAGCAGATTATATAAAAAAGGTAAACTTACATATCTGGTATAAAAAAAGTATTTTATGTACTAATTGAAAAGGGCATCAAGGGACTTTAATGTAAATCATTTATTCTTTTCGCATTAACGTTGCAGATAAGTATATTATATTTGCACAAAATAAATAGAAAATTAATCCTAAATAAATGCACTCACTTAGCTTTAAAATATGGAACTATGTATTGAAAGTGAAGATGCTATAAAAGTTAATAACTTTTCTAAAAATTTGCTCAAGGAACATAATATGTTCATATTAGTATATGACCAAAATTATAAAATGAGCACAAAAAGTAAAAAAAAAACAATTTGTTTTTATATACATAAATACGATCCAAGCAAAAATATCAATGTAATTTTACTAAATTAATTTAAGAATATTTGTTAAGATATTGACTAAGGTAAAACGAAGTGTCATATTTTTTTGTTTAAAAAATATTTTGAATAGAAAAGTGTTAGTTCAAAACTATTTTCATTTAATTACTAAAAGTTAGTTAAAATTCAATATAACTAATAACATTAAAAAATTATGAGAAATCTCTTATTACGCCAAGGACTGAAACTGTCGTAATTACAAATTTCAGTACTTTGAAAAATTTCAAAATGACAATTTTTTTCTTAATTTGTAATAAAAAAGAATAATTAAAATACTTTTTAGATAATATCTTGTTCCACCTGGGATGGAAATCAGCCACGAAATTGAAGGTCTCAATACTTTATAATTGAATGTCAAAAATTTTGCATAATTTGTAAGGAAATTAAAAAATGTATTCTATAGTGCTAAAAACGTTAGGTTTGGTATTTTGGTACTCTTACTAATTATTTTTGATTGAGTTAAAACTAAATATCATATTTAATTACATTCGAATGCGATCTCTTGAAAATAGAAAGTTTCAATACTTTATAAATTTAATATTAAAATTTTTGCATTATTAGTAAGAAAATGATTAACAAAAATACTATTTGTAGTGGTCGAAAATATTCTCTGTTTTGTTTATAAGGTTAGAATATGTAAATTCATAAGTAAAATTAAGTATATAGGAGTAAAATAGAAATATGAAAAACGTGAGGTTTTATATTTTGCTATTTTTACTAAATAAATTTTGAATGTTAAAATTTAATATCATATTATATATTATAAATAATTACATTCTAAAATAACTAGAAAAAAATCCGAGAAGGATCCGTTGCAGCAAATTGAAAGTTTCAATACTTTATAGACCGAATGTGTTAGAAAATATTCTCTATTTTTGAATGTTAAAATTTAATATTATAATTAATTACACTCTAATATAATTAGAAGCAAAAAATTTCGAAAAGTATCGGGGAAGGTGAATTGAAAGTTTCAATACTTTATAGACCAAATGTGTTAGAAAATATTCTCTATTTTGTTGTTAAGATAAATTAATATAAAACAATTTAAATATATAGGACATTGTATAATTAATAACTGATATGAAAATGGTTAGATTTTATAATTTGCAACATTATTAATAACATGCAATATAAAAATATTTCGCTTGGGATCCATTCCTTCAAAATTGACCGTTTCAATACTTTATAAACTGAATGTCAAAAATTGTCCTTCATTTGAAATTAAACAAATTACGGAATTATGAAACAAATTGGGACATTAGGTTGATCTGCTCTTAAAAAAATTCTTTGTATAAATAACGCAAATAATATTGTAAGATCAAACACATTAGTGCATATTTGAAAACTATTAATAGTTAAAATTAATTAAAAGTAAATATAATTAATTACGTTCAAATATAATCAAAAAAGATAATTTAGTTTTCAGGCCAGGATCAATTCCGTCCATAAAAAAGAAAGTTTCAATACTTTTTAAACTGGATATCAAAAATTAATGCTAACAAATGTATTTATATCTCTATTTTGTTACCAAGCTTCAAAATATATAAACTTTGATATTTTATAAATAAACTATATAGAAAAATGAAAAACGACATATTTGATACTATTATAAACTTACATGTTTTAAATTTGATTATCTGCATGTAATAAAATCTATCATATGGGTACTAAGTATAGGTTGAGTAATGAGTAATGGGTGTCTAGAACCTCATTTCACATCGCATAGTTTATTTAAATTAAATTCATATACCCTATACCCAAATTTGGTATAGGGTGATCAATATTACCAAAAACCAAACCAATTGTATCATAACAAGTAACACATATCAAACAAACAACTATCAGACTATGTTCAGCAAAACTACCTGCTAATACATCATTGTAGAAATGTTTTCTTTTGTTGTTTTTCAAAAATTGTCATCTGGTCCTTTTTACCCCATAAGCAGAGTAACATATGACGGACAGAGAGCAAGAAAATGCATATCTTATTTTTAATTATAAAAGATTTTTCCGAAATAGAAGCTATGATGCTGCTTAACCAATGCCAAGTATGAATTTTATAGGTACATTTTTCACAGAGATATAACCTTGATCTGGTATTTTGTTAGAAATATTTATTTGCAGACTTGAATTAACTATTAATATGATTTATTTGTAAATATTGTTGAAAATTTGTTTTTTACAGTACTTATATATAAAATGTAATTTACAGCTATATTAAATAATTTTCATTGTTTATACCCTTGCCAGTGTAAATGTACAGGTAGTTTTCTTTGAAGATTATATAAAAAACTGTTGCATCTAACTTATAACAATACATTTTATAAAACAATTAAATATAGTATACTTAAAAATTATATTAAGATCTCGTGAACTAAACAACAGTGCTCACAGTACTCAAAAATACTAACGACGAAAAATATACCCTTGTTATGGATTTTCAAACATTGCCGTTTATCTCCTGATGCAACTTCGTAATTATCAAGGTGGCGTAGATTTTTTACCTTTACTTTCAGTAATAATTTATAACATTTTTTACTTGTTTTTGAGATTTTGGTCTTGGACCTTTTAAAACTTTGCTCTACTCTACTATATTTAAAATAGAATCATTTACCGTACACTAATATTAAAAATACCTCAACGATTTATTTAACTCTTACAGATTCAGTTGCTACATAACAAATTACACAAAATAAAAGTATTTTAAAAATGTTATTTCACATTAATTAATTGATATGTTATTAATTACGTATACTAATTAACAATATGTCAATTACCGCTATAAATCAAGCATTTTTTTATCTCAAACATAATTCGCAACGGTCCAACCAAGAATATAGGGGAGCTTGGAGCTGGTTGTAACAGTTTTATTTAATCTAATATATCTTGAAATCCTCTGATCATAAATAGTTACTGTAGCTATTCTTCTACCAAATCAAGTAAAAATGATTTTATAACTGTTGTTGATAATTTCATAATTAATCATTTTCTAGAAAAAGTGCGGTATTTCAACATACTTTGTGTTTGGGGTTAGATGAAACTAGGGTTTATACAAAAACCGACATTTCAGGAAACCGGTTTTTGTATTGTAAATTTTGCAGAAAAACCGGTAATAGACGGATTTATAAAAATCCATTTGCTCCATTATGGAAATCCATTTGCTCAAATATTCTGTAATAACAAAAAAAAATATCGGTAAATTTAGTGTGATTTAAAGCAGTTTTTGACTGAATTTATTTAATGTTCATTTTTATGACTAATAAACAAATTTATTTTAATTTTAATTAGCAGAATAAAGAAATAATAGTTGATTCGGATTAAATAACTTTCAAAATGATTATTCGTTATTCATGCATCATTTTTACATATGAGAATATAAATATTTTTATGATAGCGATGAAAGAAAAGAGCTCGAATAAATAAAAATAACACATTTTTAAATAAAAAACTTCTAACTTTTAATTAAATAAAAAAATATATATTATGTTCATATGGATACATGCTTGTTAATGTCAATTTTAGTTTTAATCCTTAAGTAATGAGTGACTGAATCGATTCCATCAATTGTTGTGCTATGTAAAAATCTTATTTTTTGGATGAAATGGCTTATATTAATTTCAGATGCAACTTTTGCAAGCTTCAAATTACAAGAGGCTAAAGAATCTAAAGATTTAGAATATGCTCAATTTATTAGCGGTAGGTTTCAAAAATATTTTGGGTTTTAATGTGCATCAAACTTTTTAGGTACTTTGAAAATAATTTTATTGTCATGATAAGTTTAAATTTGTATTATTAATTTAATTTTTCCCTACGTAATGGTAAATATTTAGAAACCGACACAGACGAACCTGAAGGTTCAGAATCTCATTTAAATGGCGATGGAAGTATTGATGAATCCGTGAGAAGACCAAGTGAGAATTTAGGTAATTTTAATCAAGATAAAGTAATTTAACAGCCAATTGTTTATTAAGAAGTTTAGTTCTTAAACAAACGAGCAAAACCCTGAGTTCATTCTATACCGAACAATTTTCATTATTAATTTCAAATATTTAATTACTATATTGTTTAATGAAATTTAAGTGATATTATTGCTAAAAGCTGAGGACGTCTATCGATTTGTTATTTATAGTGTCCTTTGGTTACTCATAAAATTTTTCGCAATAGAAAATACTCTCTCACTAGCAACCGAACTAGGATTAATCGTTTTTAAAGCGTGATATAATAATTCTGAAAATTTTGTTCTTTTATTTGTGGCTTCTAGTGCAAAAAAACTCTTTTTTTTAAGTATGGGAAGAGCAATTCACTCCCTCAACAAGGAGTTACATTGATCTAAATTGATATGTACATTGATATTGTAATCTAAGATTAATATATTCATTAGACAAAAGATAACACAGAACCTTTATGGGAATCATGACAGACTGATATGATTCCAATTTTTTTCGAACCGATATGATTCCAAGTATCAAAGGATTGCTTCTATCTAGTATATTTATCATTTTCTATTTATTCAGTAAAAACCCGATACTTTGCGCTAAAAAACGGTTTTCGAATTTCATAATTTTTGCCAAAAATCTGGTTTTTCAAAACGGACAAACCCTAGTTGTAACGTCTAACATCAAGGCAAGTAGTAAGAACAAAAAAAATTTCAATATATTAACTTCCCGTAGGGTAGTTATAGTAATGGACCGAAAATCGAAAATGAAAATTTTTGCATTTCTCTGAAATTTCTGAACATTTTGGCATACCTCAGAAAAAATGGATGTGTGTGTGTGTGTTTTGTATGCCCGCATTTTTTCGTCCACGTTTTCGGGCACACGGATCAACCAATTTGAATGGTTTAAAAATCATTCGATTTCTATTGATAGGGAGATGTGCTGATTAGTTTTGGCAAAGGCAGGTCTAGCCATTACGGAGATACGGAGCAAAGAGTGCAGAAAATAGAAATCGAGTTTTTGAGAGAACGGATCATCCAATTTGTATGATACAAAAAACATTCAGCTCGTAATGACAGGAAAAGTGGTTATTAGTTTTTGGCAATGGTAGGCCCAGCGGTTTCGGAGATACAGAGCTAAATGTTAAAAAAATGGCAGTTTTTGAGAGAACTAAGTGTCCGATTTAAATGATTCAAAGAACTTTCTGCTTGTTTCAACAAAATAATTGCTTTTGGAAAAAAAATTGTTTCTAATTTATTAGAAATTAGGATTAAAAATTAAAAAAATTACCCAGGCTAAGCACAGTCTAAGCGCCACCCTGGTACAAATGTTTACTCAAGTGCGTTTAGACTGTTTATGCACTGGAGCACTTTTCTCATTTTGTGAAAACTATTGAAAAATCTGAAAATATGCTAAGCACATTATAAGTGAAAATGTCGCACAGAATTATTTGCAAAATTAGGCAACTATTTTTTTAAATTAAATTCGAAATGAAATGACGATTGTTATATATTTATAATTTATATTTGATTTGCTCAAATATAACAAGATAGCAAAAATAATGAAGTTACAGTATTTGTAATAATATATTTGAAAACGTTTGAAATTTCTCGAGTATTACGGTACGGGAAGTTCCAGCAATTTGCCTTGAGGCACGATGCCATACACCACTAGTTTTATAATCCCATTGAAAGATTACCTGTTACTATTTACCCCCGTATCATGTAGCCCCTAGGTCCCTTATCCTTTCCTCACGTGCGAGCCGCGCGAGCCTGCCGTCATTCTAATTAACACGGTTCGCAGCCCGGTCTCGGAGCACCTTCAACCCCATTAGCGCGCGTCTTGACAGGTAATTTAGTTGGCCGAGCCGGACAATGAACGTTCGAGCCGGTACGACGGCAATCAATAACCAGCCGAACGACTGACTCGTAGGAAAGGTGGCCGAGGGACAGGTGTATGCAGATGTAAAATATTATTGGATTATTATTGTCGAGATTAAATGTAATTTGCAAAACGTTGCTGTAATTTTCTTAGATGTTTGTTTTATATACTGCCAGTTTAATTCACTGATTCTGCAATCTGTTGAAGGAAACTAAGAATGTTATAAAAAAAGATTGTTAACAAGATTAAAATGATATTATATAAAATTAAATTTCCGTAGGGTAAGTTATAGGTCTAATCGTAAAAAAATCAAAAAACTAATTTTTCATATATCTTTACGTTTGTGGACATTTTGGCATAGGGTAGAGTGGGGCCAGTTGAGCCTAGGAGCAAGTTGAGCAATCGAAATATCTCGAAAACTATTCACCGTCCGTTTAGGCATTATATGGCGGAAAGATAGAGGTTTGGGAGAAATAAACATCCCGCGATCGCTAGTGGCCGCTGGACAAATGAGTGAAGGCTCACGGGCGTTTTGTTTATTTTGAGACCAAAAAGTAAAAAATTAATTCATCACGAGTTTTTGTCTGGTTTAGTCAAATGTTATTTATTTTTAATCAGGTAAATGTTATTCTTCCATATAATTATAGTACTTTTAATATGCACAGAGATTCTGAGTATAAATCTCACGGTTTTTTCATAAACTCACTTTTATTTTGAAATTCCGAGTTGGGGTTGATTAAGCATAGTTGCTAAACTTGTTCTGTCATTAAGACAATTACCATTAACTTCCAGAAATTAATTATTATTTTTAGGATTTAAGCTTTAGTCGACTAACTCATAGACGTCTATGAGTGATAATATAAAGAAATAATGATTTTAAACAAAAATACTGAATATATAATGGTAAAATAATTCTTAAGATACGATATTATTTTGTTGATTCTACTTTTCGTTAATTATTCAAAGCAAATTACTATAAGTTTTGTTTTCTTTATCAATAAAGACTATAAATATAGAACTGACCATTAAAAACTTATTTTATTTCATCACTAATCGACATTGAACCTATGATTTCATTAAACTTTCTTAGTGCTCAACTTGCCCCACCTATGGGGTACATTGAGCATACTTGACTTTTTGCATTAAACAGCTGTAGTTTTTAAATTTTACTTATTACCAAAAAATAGTATTAACACTTTTGTTGAGCGATAAACAACAAATTCATTAAGCCGTATAGCAATTTATTGAGACTTTTTATTGAGGAGCTACATCCGTTTAAGTCAAAATTTGATCAACTAGCCCCGTCCTACCCTACCTTAGAAATTATGGATGTATGTATGTGTGTGCGCGGTTACAAATATTTGTAAACTATTCTCGCTAGGATCTAGGATCACTAGGATCTATCGATTTGAATCTAACTCATTATTAACAATACATTTTATAAAACAATTAAATACAGTACACTTAAAAATTATATCAAGGTCTCGTAAACTAAACAACAGTTCTCACAATAAAAAAACTAACAACAAAAGATAATATTTTTGCTATGGATTTTCAAACGTTTCCGTTTATTCCCCATAGCAACTTCGTAAGAATCAAGATAACGTAGATCCTTTTTCCTTTACTTTCAGTAATTGTTTATAAAATTCTTAACTATATTTGTTTTTGAGATTTTGGTTGTGGAGCTCTTTAAGGGGACCTTTAAGCCCCGCTTTACTCCAATCTATTTAAAATAAAATCATAATATTAAAAATTAAAAATACCTCAATTCCTGCAATGCATCAACTATTTTTTTTAACTCTTACAGATTCAGTTGCTACATAATATATTACACAAAAAAAATATTTAAAAAATGTTATTCCACCTTAGAAAAAATGGTTGTATGTATGTGAGTGTGTTTGTGTGTGCGCGGATACAAATATTTGTCGACTATTCTCGCGCAGGATCAATTAATTTGAATAATTCTCATAAGAAGACGCGGTGATTTGTTTTTGGCAAAGGCAGGTCTAGCCGTTTCCGAGATACTAGGCAAAAAGCGCCGAAAATGGTATTTTAGTTGTTGAGATAACGAAGCGTCCGATTTGAATAAATCAAAAAACATTTGACTTGTATTGACGAAATGAACAACAGTTAAAATTTTTGTAAAGGCAGGTCTACCGTATTCGGAGATTAAATAAAAAAATAAAAACCGTCATTTGGCGGTCAAAAAGTAAACATTAGACATATATACATCGTATTATCAGATATTTTATAAAGATTATAATAATAATTACAAATTTTGTGTACTTTTATATTGGTGCCGTACCAATGTTTACACGTTAGACGACTATGAGGCGCTTGCGCGCTTTGTTATTTCGACTCCAAAATAGCTATGCAGGGCGATTGCTTTAAAAAAATGTTCAAACATTCAAAAAAAATCGAAATCCAAAAAAAATCAAGATATAAAAAATGCACCACTAGTTTGATTGTATTTTATAGGAGAGACTGGGTACGGTTGCGTACTGTTCAAATTGGTAACAATATTATTAATTCACTAGTTAACTGGTAAAAAATTTGAAATTGGTAATTTGAACATTTGTCTACGTGGAAATACTTAAATACTGTTCTTAAATGCGAGTCACAAAATCACATTATATAATAAAAAGACGGGTGTCACTATCGTTCACGCCCCCCAGGGACGGTTGTGGCAAAAAAAAAGCAAATGCTACAAATAACAAAAAGATTTATAACAACAATATTATGCAACATAAGATAACGTAAACATTTAAACAAAGCGCATATGAATAAAATATTACAAAATGTAGTAAAACATAATTTTTCAGACAAAGTTAACAAGAATTCTTTGTGATTTTTTTGTATTGTTATTTCGTATTTTGTTTTAGTTAAGTTAGATTCTGTTCATATGTTTAATCTTCACTTGGAAAGAACACTTTTGAAAACGAATAATCAAACCTAGAGCTGGAGTTAGAGCTGGATCTAAATTATCTAAGCAAAAACTAATTGTTTTTAAACTAATTGAACTTTCAGCAAAATAACAAAAAAGTATTTTTATAATGTTGTTGACTAAAAAAAATACATGATGCGTTATATATTTATATACAATATTCAATAACATACAATTGTAAAGTTGATTGATAAAGTGAATATGACTAATGTACTCGTATACAAAGTCAATAAAACAAAAAGAAATCTATCTGTATATAATTAACAGTTATTATTAAAATGAAAACTTACTTTTGACTCTTTAAAAGCAAAAGTATATATAATGTAAATGTAAGGCACTGACTAAAAACAATAATGGCAACTGGTTTTAACAATCAAACTTTATCTTTTTCTCTTTGAGCCCTATCTCAAAATCTGTAATTTTTAGCTGTCGATACCGTACCCTGTCACAACCGTACCCAGTCCCTTCTACTCCCGGAGGAGAGTAATCAGTAATCTATTAGGAGCATATAGTAAAACTTAACTTAAAAATAATATAAAAGTTTCTAAATGAAATCAGTGCCATTAAAAATTATTTTGCTGCCTCACCGCTAATGAACAAATCGCACTCGCTGCTTCCAATTATGAATGCAGGATCGACGTCCATCCTAACCATTCATTCATCCAAGTTACTAATGAATGATTTTTCAAATAAAACAGTTAATATAGTTCACAAGGGCACGTAGGCACAAAAAATAGCAAGGGTACAATGCAATAAAAGATATCACTTACTAATGTTGGTTCAGGTATTGCAAATAATTGATTTGTTAAATAATATAGACATAGGGCTTTCATAAGGCATTTTAAAAAATACACACATTAAGTGTTTACGAAGGTGCAATAAAATATATAACAAGCTATTGATAAGCAAAACATAAATTAATGTCGCGACAAAACCGTTGGTAATTTTCTTACATATTTGATTTATATACTGCCAATTTAGCTCATTGCAAATACATGATTTTGCATCTAAAATAGTAACCGAAATCGATAATAAATCACAAGGGCACGTTAAAAGATATTGAAAAATTTTGTTCATAAGGGTATATTAAATTATATAAGATGCTAATGTATAGTAATAATTCTTAGATGTTTGCCTTAACTATACTGTCAAGTTTGCTGATTGTTGTACATACATGATTTTGCAAACAAAATAGTTCCAAAAAAAATAGGCTATTTAAGATACGCTGAATGTTAGATACAAAAATAAAATTTCTAAGTTTACATACATAACGCACAAAGCTATTTTTGGAATAGACTTTTTAAGGATTTTTATTCTGTACTGTCTTCTATTACAACTCATCAAACTGGATACTATTTTATTTATTTGTGCATTTTCAAACAAAAGTTTATTAATGGGTAGCAAATTTAGCACAAAAATATATTAGGATCGCACAGTAAAAGATATAAGAGCTAATATTAAAAAATATTGGATCATTATTAACAAGACTAAAACTCAAAATACAAAACCAAAAATTATTCAATATTATTAGGCGCAACCATTATGTACTATCAATAGAGCTTATTATATATAAACTATTATTAAAGTAGCTGATTGCAAAATTGTAATTGCTAAATATTTCTAAAAAATTAAATCAGAATGGACACTATTTTCATTTTTATATGTAAATCTTTTTATGTTAATAGGAGGTGTATATAATAAAAAAAGTTAAAATGAAGCATTTAGCGGTTTTTAATGTAACATTTTGGGCACGGAATATATAAATAAAATTTTAATTTTGTTTAGATAAATAGAATAAAATGTAATACTATATAGATTGAATTTTATTATATACAGTACAGTAAAAATATTAAGAGCTAATGTTAAAAAAATATCGGATTATTATTGATAAAATGAACAAAATCAAAATTATATATTACTATTATATGCTGTCAAATGAAGTATTATTAATTCTTAAGTATCTGATTAATAATTCAAATTGGTAAATATTACTAAACAAAATGAAATTAAAATGTACATTATCATATTTGTTATATGTAAATCTGTTCATCATAGTAGTATTTTTAAGGGCATAAAAAAATTTAAAAGCTTTATTAAATGCCGTATGTAACTAAGTATTTTGTATAGAGTCTTAAATACCTATTTGGTCAAAAAAAATTTTACCAGTACAAAATCCAAAACCTGACAACAAAATCGAAGCAAAATTTACCAAACAAACTTAAAGAAATAGTAGACATGGAATCTTATACGACAACAAGATGCTATATGAATCATTTTTATTATAATAAAACACCTAATATATTATAAAAACAAAACAGTTTTTAATAACATTTACAAAGTTCGATTCGCGCTTGTGAATCATTTATGGAGCTTGAGGTATAAAATATAAATACAATATATTTTATATATTATATAAATTTAAAATAAAAGTTTTTATTATTTAGTAATATTTTTTTTATTTTTTCTTAACCTAATTTGCTTTTGTAATATGACGGATTTAAGTAGTTTTATCTCAAAATTAGTATAAAATTTAATTAAAGAAAAAATTGAACTATAAAATACCTTTCTATTTTCCATACTACATTTACTTCCCAATTCTTTTACGAATACTGTATAACATAATCAATGTTATTAATGTAAAATTTACATTAGTAAAAACAGATTTTCAGAATAAATTTTGAAATGTATTTCAAGTGCAAATTTGCAAACCCCGTTTTAAAAATACACCAAAATCTATATTGCAATATGACGGGTCAAAATCGGAATTATTTGGAAAATATATCAATACTTTTATAAATATTATACTTATTCTGTTCTATAAATTATTGCTAAACTTTGTTTTCATTGTCTGCCAAGTTATAAAAAAATTTCATACTAATTATATAATATTTCCTAATTTACTTAAAAAGATATTCATCCCTTCTTACTAACTTACGTGTAATTTGATTACTTTTATATAAAATTATTACTCACTATTTCTGATTAAAATCGAATGCAAGTATCAATAAAAATTAAATAAATATTAACGTATAAAGTGTTTATAAAAAGACCATTATTATTATACCAAATTGTTACCGCAGCCTGTATTTGGTAAAATCGATATAAATATCTGAATTTAAAAACATTTTTTTTATTTTCACTTATATAAGTAAAATATAGATAATATAAATTTATAATTGGCAATAAAAACGAATGAAAAAAAATGTAAAAAAGTATTTTTTTCTTGTATTTCAACCAAAAGTAGACATAAAAATCAAACTATTTGCTTGAAGCTAGTTAATATTAAACAGAAAAAACATCGTGTTATAAAATATTACTAATCAATGGTAATTATAATATTAAATGCAAACTGAAAGTCAAGACAAGTCGAAATCTTCAGTTACAATATTAAAAACTTGGATATAATTACATGGTCAATAAGAGATTTTTATCTAATAAAATCAATAAGATAGACACCTGAAGCAAATCATTCTCTATTGAAAACACAAACATTTTGTTTTTCTTAGATGAGAATTATGTTACAACAATTAAAATAGTGCTTTTAAATGGTATTTTTTTAAATAATACTAAAAAGTTAAGACATATGCATTTATGAAAATATATCCGACAATGTGGTTTAATAATGCTAAAATTGAGGACATTTTATAAAAGTTTCAACCATCTTATCTGATATGATCACTATAAATATACCTCAATTTAGAAGAAAATAAAATTTGTTCCAAGCGAATGAAACAAATAATAAAATTATTTATAACATTATTAAGAGAGAATAGATGTTAATAAAATGATTAAAATATTAACAATATATGAACAAGCATACATGATATTATATGGCTAGAAGGGACACTTCAGTGTTAAAGATTCAAAATTAAATTAGAAAATATAAAAATATAAATAAAAATAAACTATATATCATTTATATGTGTAAACAAAATATATTAACGATATTTTTATTTATCGAAATATATAATGCATGAAAAATCTGATAATCATAATAGCTAAGAAAAAATTGGTAAAACAGAATGTGCTTGAGAATTATATATATATATATATATATATATATATATATATATATATATTATATATATTAGGCATGAAAAGTAAATTTGCTAAAATAATTAGCTTCCAACAAGTTAATAAGGCGTTATTAATATTTAACATAAAACATAAAAACCGTCGTATTTTATAATTTTAAATCAATAGTAAATCAATATAGAATGCATAAAACCCGGAAACTGCGAAGACAGTTTGTACTTTCATGAATTAATTCTCATATTGTAGAAAAATTAAAAGCACAAAAAACGAAAAATATTTGTTATAATTATATGGATCAAAAAATATTATCATATTAAAATAAATGAGATGACAGGCATATATGAAAAAGAAAGCATTCTCTATTGAAAACGAAACGTACTTTTTGTCTGTTTAGGTATGAGTCATGCTATCATAGTTAAAATATTATAATTACTTGGTAAAATTCTTTTAGAATAGTACTAAAAAGGATAGATATATGCATTCATAAATATAGATTTGAGAATATGATTGAACATTTCATTTTATAGATACACAATTTTCATCAAATATCTCAATTTACAAACACACAGCAGGTGCAAAAAGCGACTATACTAGTCCTAATGTAAATTGTTCAGTAAACAATGCAAAAACGTAGAATCGAATATAAAAAATATATTTGTTGCCATTATTTTTATTCAGCAATAATGAATATATATATATATATATTATATATATATATAAGAGAGAAAACTAGTTATTAAAATAATTAAAAAAGTCACTAAAATTATTGACATTTGAAACAATTTTGCTTGATGCAAACAAGATATAATATAGTAACTAGAAGATTCTTCAGTTAAATTACATAGGTTAAAAAATAAATAAAAAAAAATATAAAAAATACAATTTCAAATAAATCAATATTTGCACAACATCATATCACCCACAGGCAGATGCGAAAAGCGACTATACTAGTCTTAATATAAATTGTTCAGTAAACAATGCAACAAATAGAATCGAATTTAAAAAAAGTTATTTGTTGCCATTATTTCTATTCAGAAATAATGAAAAATATTTACAACATTAAACAAGAGAGAAAAACAGTTATTAAAATAATTAAATAAGTCACTAAAATGATTGACATTTGAAACAACTTTGCTTAATGCAAACGAGGTATAACGTAGTAACTAGAAGATTCTTTAGCTAAATATTAAATAGGTTAAAAAAATAAATGAGAAAATATAAAAAATACAATTGCAAATAAATCAATATTTGCAGAACATTAGATCACCCACAGGCAGATAAGAAAAATGACTATACTAGTCCTAATGTTGTAAATTGTTGTAATGCAAAAACGTAGAATTGAATATAAAAAAATATTTGTTGCCATTATTTCTATTCAAAAATAATGAAAATATTTATAACTTGACATTTGAAACAACTTTGCTTGATACAAACAAG
>NW_020537430.1:0-20656 GCF_003426905.1 Ctenocephalides felis
AATTTCTTGGCAGGCTTTATTTAATATAATTATTGTCCCAACTTATATTGACAGAACACTAAACATCTGGACAGAGTTTCCACCCACATGTATATATATATATATATATATATATAATATATATATAGATTAAATATATATGTCGACATTTCACCCAAAACCACCTGTTTATCGACCAATAACGCATTTACAGGTGTACAAATATATTTAAAACCACAAATTACAGGTAATTGCAATCCTCGACACAGATTCTCAAACTTACTCAATGAACGCTCACTGATTCTCAAAGGTAGATACAAAATTAAATTTTGTGTTTATTATATATATATATATATATATATATATATATATATATAAATCAACTCGAGCCAGTTCATTATGCAATATGTAAAGGTTCATATACAGAATTCTTATGAGAAACTTCTGAAGCGCAAAACTTTTTGCTCCAACATTTTTTATACTTTATTTGCAGAAAGTTTCGAGGAAAATAAAAACTTAATCACTTTTTGCGAAGAACTTTTTATATTATCTCTCTCCTGTTGGCACCCATGTGTAATAGACACACACACACACACACACACAACACACACACACACACACACATATACAAACAATATATAGGTATATACATATATATTCGCATTTTATTTTTCTGAAGTGAAAACTTCTTTTTCTTAAGGAAAAACTAGTAGTGTGTGGCATCGTACCTTAAGGCAAATTGCTGGAACTTCCCGTATCGTAATTAAAAATCTTGGTACGGAACCCAAAAAAAAATTACACAAAATGTGTACACATTATTAAAATCTCTATAAAATATCTGATAATTTGATGTACATATGTCCAATAAAGATTTGACCGCCAAATGATATTTTTTGAACTTATTTTATTGAGAGTCCATAACCGTTAGACCTGCCTTCCCAAAAAAAAATTCAGTTCTTCATCTTGTCAATACAAGTAAAATGTTATTTGAATTATTAAAATCGGGCAATCCGTTCTCTTTAAAACTGATTTACCATTTTTGGCACTTTTTGCCTAGTATCTGCGAAACGTCTCCTTATCAATACGAATCGAATGCTTTTTAAATTATTAAAATCGGACGCTCCGTTCTCTTAAAAACGGAGTTAGGGTTCTTGGCGCTTTTTGCCCCGTATATTCTAAATGGCTGGACCTACCTTTTGCCAAAAACTAATCGGCACGTCTCCCCATCAACAGGAATCAAATGTTTTTTAATCATTCAAATCGGAGGCTCCGGTATCTCAAAAACTGAATGATCATTTCTAGGATTTTTTGCCTTGTATCTACGAAACGGCTGGACCTGCCTTTGCCAAAAACTATTCAGCACGTCTTACCATTAATAGGAATCGAATGTTTTTTGAATCATTCAAATCGAACGCTCCAGTATATCAAAAACTGAATTATCAATTCTGGAAGTTTTTGCCCCGTATCTCCAAAATGGCAGGACCTGCTAAATTAATCTGCACGTCTTTCCATCAATAGGAATCAAATGTTTTTTCTAATCATTGAAATCGGAAGCTCCGGGTTATCTCAAAAACTGAATAAACATTTCCGTAACTTTTGCAAAAATAACCATTTTTGACGAGTATCTCCAAAACAACCGAACCTACCTTTACCAAAAACTAATCAGCACGTCTCCCCATCAATAGAAATCGAATGTTTTTTTTAACGATTCAAATCGAATGCTCCGTTCTCTAAAAAACTCGATTTCTATTTTCTGCACTCTTTGTTTCGTATCTCCGAAACGGATGGACCTGCCTTTGCCAAAAACTAGTCAGCACGTCTCGAGATCAATAGGAATCGAATGTTTTTTGAATCATTCAAATCGGTTGAACCGTGCCCTCGGAAATGTCGTCAAAAGAAATTGTATCCGCACATATATATACACACACAAACGCACACGCACACACACACTTACAAACAACGATTTTTTTAAGGTATGCCAGAATATTCACATAAAATCAATTCACAATTTCACTCAGAGTATTATCAATTATAATTTAATTTTTAGAGTTAATCTTTTGCGGGCGAATAAAATGAAATATTTCTCATTTTCCTTTAAATTTTAATTATCATTTCTAATTCCGATTCATTCAGGGATGGGGGCGAAGACGAAAAGGGATGGAAATGTAAATTACTTCTTTTCCGTTCTACGTTTTTTTCGATATTAATTCCTTGAATATATAAGGTTTCCAATTATTTTCAATTGTTACAGTCCATTTTAATTAAAGCAATTTATTGCGGCGAAATAATATTTCGACGTCTAATCTTCAGATTTTAATTACTGATTCGAAATATCCTGGATAATATATATATATATATATATATATATATATATATATTAGAATATTTTAAAAATTTACTTCACAATCCATATGTTATAATATAATCCTAGCCTTCATTTAGTTCATTTTTTTATCATTATAAATGGTTAAATAAAATCCTTTACAAATTTTTTTGCATAAATTTTCTCCAAAATGTAGTATTAGTCTTGAGTCTAGTTATATTAATTTCTTTTGGATTATAATGTGTTAATGAGTATTTTGTAAGCATAGTTTTTGAATTGTTTAGTTTTTTTAAAATTATTCTTGTGTTGTAATCGTTTCATTAATTTCTGGCCCGTTTCTCCTATATAAATTAAATTGCAATCTGGACAATTAATTTTATAGACGAGATTTCTAAATTTAAGTGGTTCGATGTTAAGAAGGATTTTTGTTTTAGTAAAAATAGTGTTAGGTATCGTAAAAGGGAAGGTTTAACTGATGAGTCTTCTCTAACAAAAATCTAGTTTTTTTAAAAAAGTATTTCAGAGTCTGGAATATATTTTACACTAATTTGCTGTACGAGTGAAATTTAGAAATTCATAATAATTTGTGTGTTGAATTAAGAAACTTAGAATTTTAATATGTTAAACTTTGATATATCTTCTATAACAAAAAACAGTAAAATCGGTTTAAAAATATCGATTTAAAATTTTGAATTGTTAATGTGTATTCTGTGAGCATAGTTTTGAATTTTCTACGTTTTTTTAAAAAAATATTTTTGTGTTGTAATCGTTTCATTAAATTCTGGCATGTTTCTCCTGCATGAACTAAATTGCAATCTAAGCAATTGATTATATAGACTAGATTTCTAAGTCGTTCGATGTTAAAAGTAGCAGTTTGGAAGAAATAGTATTAGTTGTTAAACTGATGAGTTTTCTTATAATTTTATAAATAAAAAGTATTTTAGAGCCTGGGATGTATTTACACTGGTTTGATGCACAAGTAAAATTTAGAAATGCATAATAATTCGTGTGTTCAAATAAAAATCTTAGAATTTTAATATGTTAAACTTTGATATATCTACTATAACAAAAAATATTAAAATCGGTTTAAAAAAATCTATTTTGTATTTTAAATTGTCAATGTGTCTTCTGAAAGCATAGTTTTAAATTGTCTACGATTTTTTTTTTCAAATTGTTTCTGCATTATAATCAATTCATTACATTCTGGCTCGTTTCTCCTATATAAATTAAATTGCAATCTAGGCAATTAATTTTATAGACTAGATTGGTAAGTAGTTCGATGTTAAAAAGGGTTTTTGTTTTAATAATTGTGCTAAGGTTAAACTGATGAGCTTTCTTTAGAAATATCTAGTTTTACAGAGTCTGGAATGTTTTTTCGATGGACGTGGAGTATTTGAAAATTCATAATAATTGAGTAAAATTAAAAATCTTATAGTTTTACTATTTTACACTTTAATATCCTAACCATATTAACAAATACTAAAATCGACGTGCTTTCAAAGAATATTGAGATATTAGAAAAAATCTTAATAAAGTACATTGTTTTTTCATACACTCTTTACTCAAATTTGATAAACACAAGTAGATACTACTCTCATTGTCCAAGAATGCAAAAACTCCAATATTTTATACATTAGTATTTCTACTATGACAACAAATCCTAAAATCGATAAGCTTTTTAGAAATTTACAAGATATTAGCAATTGTCCTTGAAAAGTACCCAAGTTTATCATATTCATAGCAAAATTGAATAGACAAAGTGAACATTACCTTCAGTGTACATGGATTGTTAAATAATATCATAATTTGGGTAAGTTATACCTAAATATGTCAACTATAACAACAAATGCTATAATTTATTTTATTATATATTACGAAATAAAAATTATATGCGAAAAAAATGCTGGAAAAAATTAATTTCAGCCAGTTGTATCTGCTATTTTACTTTATGATACACATTTATTAAATTTATTATAAATGTGGTGGTCTCACACAATTGACCTGTCTTTAGGGGAAGCACTAGTAATATATATATATATATATATATATATATATATATATATATATTATATTCGGAGATACGATACGATATGTTCGATGTGTAAATAGGGGTAGTTTTTATGCTTATTAAACATTTTGTCCATCTGCGCCGATATGGCACAAACCTACCCTAAAATTACATTTATATAAATTATATATATATATATATATATATATATATATATATATATATATATATATGCCACGTAAGAAACTAACTGTTGATTTACGTTTGCACGCAACAGCTGTCACTAATGTCCAAAATTCATTTTGTATATATATATATATATATATATATATATATATAATATATATATATATATATATATATATATATATATATATACTAAAAATCTATTATTATTTGATTGATTGTACATTTTGTATGAATCATGCAAAACTTATGTGTCAGTTCTTAAATATACTGTTGTATTTTTAAATTAAGAGATAAACTTTTTATAAACATTATTCAAGAAACAACAGATACAGAATCAAGAATGAAATTTTTGCATATCTTTACGTTCCAAGACCTCCTGAACATCTTGGCATACCTTAAAAAAATTGATTAATACGAATGGTTATTTACCATATGGAAAGTTCCTGCAGTTTGCATTACGGCACAAATTGAATATAATTGCTCAAAGTCAAATCGGACCTTTATGCCCCGCCCTACCCTATACCATTAAAAATAAATTCTAGCTCAACATAAGTTTGGTTCGTCAGTAAACTTCAATCAAAAACCATATCAATAAAATCAACATTAATAATTTAAAAAAAACTTGAGGTCTCATACAAGCGCCCTGGGGAACACCAAAACATATCTCAAAGCAATTATTTATATTATTTAATCTTTTATAAGCAACTAGCAAACCGGGCGAACTCCGTTTCACCACCAGAAGGTTTCATTTTATGTAACATTACGTTTGGTGATTAAAAGATAAAGAAAAAAATTGCCTGCTGTTGAAATTGAATAAAAATTTGCACAATAAACGTGATTGGTTTGATAATTTCCAATTGAAATGTTAGAAAACGAATAACATATTTTTTTACTTTTTTGCACAATTTCACAGTGAACACAATGCAGATTTGTCACATGAAATTAACTGAGCAGACAACAATGAGTAGCTGTCAAACAAATGAGTATCAGTCAAACAAAACATATAGTACATGCTAAGTACTAATAGTTTGTAGTACATGCTAAGTATCAGAGATGATGCTGTATGTGAAAAAAGTGTTTTCCGCTTTTCTGTTGAAATCTTTTTTCAATTTTCTTTGCTATAAACCTCACGGAGCCCGAGACCTTTCCAACGAATGCAAAATCGTCGAAACCGGTTTGTGCGTTCTGGAGTTATATCGTCAGGAAGGAAAACCCGACTTATTTTTATATAATAGATTATTTATATCACTATTATTAATTAATCTTTCAAAAGCAATTATTTACCATCATTTATATTACTCAATTTTTTATACTTCACTCAACTTTTAAATATCGATTACCAATTTCGAAACCTTAAAAGTTGCTCGCACATGTCCCATTCCCTAGGGTACATTGACCTTATGAAACAGTAGTCCTGGTAAAAGGGCACGCAGCATGCAACACGTTACGGTATTCTTCAGTGCCTGGCGAGGGTTGGAAGACAACAAGTAACCCTATTTTAATAATTTCTACCTCTGTACAGTTATATTTTGATAGTACCAGGTGCTGGGTAATGGATGAGTAAAGGTTTAGTTTGGTTGGTAGTAGAGTTCTTTTCTAGTTAGAAGAAATATATATTGTTTATGGAGAAATCTATAGGTTTTGGTAAAGAAACAATATTAAGTTTGCTCATAAGTAAAGTTTATTTTCACTTTTTTAAATGGATTTTTTGTTTTGTTACAATTGTGTTTGTTTTCATCAAGATGAGATCCAGTTTGGTCGTTGATAGAGTTCTTCTCTAAGTTATAAAATCAAATATATATCTCTGTACAGTTATATTTTGATAGAACTAAGTGTTGGGTAATGGTTGAATAAAAGTTCAGTTTCTTTGGCAGGAGAGTTCTTTTTTATTTAAAAAACAGCTGATATTCATAAATAAGGTATAGGTTTTGGTAAAGGGACAATATTTAGTTTGCTTGTCAGTAAAGTCCATTCTCATTTTTTTTAAATTGAGTTTTTTATGAGTGGTATTCAATTTGTTTTTCATAGACATGGTAATTAGTTTGATCGTCAGTAAAGTTTTCTTTATTTTTATATTTTTTACACGGATTTGTTGATGGATAGAGTTCTATTTATATTAATCATCCGAGATTGATGTTGCTCCTCAGTCGAATCCTCTTTTCAGTTGTATCATTTTGTTAATCACTAGATAGCTCCATTTTTCGTATTCTGCTTTTGATTTGGTCTGCTAGTCAAAGTTCTATTTTTATCATCTTTAATTGCATTTGTTCTTTTGTACACATTTATTTTTTTATTTTTCCATAAATTTATATACCTATAACATGTCCGGTTGTTGGAATATTTAAAATCTGAACAATGTGAAAATATATACGTGTTGGAGTGCCACAAGGTTCTTGTTGAAGAACATTGATGAAAACAAAAAGTCGCTTTAGCAATGATTTAATATATTATTATCATAGGTCCTCTATCCAAAGATAGGCCCATGGCGTGAGAGCATCAAATAAAATATAATATAATATTGATTTAACCCTCTACTGATTTTATTTTTATTAAATCAGTCTATCGTCAGGGTTGGTTTAACAAAATCAAAATTTATATATGTGCATTTATTATAATTAAGAGAGGGCGCGTGCCATATGGTTTTTTTTTCAAAAAATATTTATGCACCCTTTAAAAATTAACGAACCGTTAAGACAAAGATCTCTATCTGTTCGTGTCATATAAAAATCTTATCGGACACAGGCATAAGATTTATACAACTTGCCTATAGGCCAATTTATTTCGTATTTAAGATTTATAACTTAAACCATATATTTATAACTAATTATGCAACTATTAAAATAATTCTTACAAAATGGGGGTTTGTGGTAAGAGGGTAAAAGTTTAGGTCTATATGTATTTTTATATACAAATTATAAAAAAAATAAAAATTGACCCAAAAAATAAAATTTGCAAGATGAGCAATCCCTTCCACTTGGTTTAAATCAAAGTATGCTAAAAGTTATTCGGGAATATACTTGACAGTTTTCCAAATGTAGTAAGTACACACACATCTATTTATATAAAAACTAGAAAACCGGGCAAACTCCGTTTCACCACCAGATGGTTTCATTTTATGTCGTTTGGTGATTAAAAGTTGAAGAAAAAAATTGCCTACTGTTCAAATTGAATAAAAATTTCGCACAATACACGTGATTGATTTGATGGTTTCCAATTGAAATGTTAGGAAACGAATAACTTATATATTTTACTTTTTTTGCACAATTTCACAGTGAACACAATGCCGGTTTGTCACATGAAATTAACTGAGCAGAGAATAATGAGTAGCAGAGCAAGTATCAGAAATGACGTTGTATGTGAAAAAAGAAAAAATGTTTTTCTCTTTTCTGTTGAAATTTCTATGTTACAAACCTCGTGGAGTCCGAGACCTTTCCAACGAATGCAAGATCGTCGAAATCGGTTGGTGCGTTCTGGAGTTATATCGTCTGGAAGGAAATTATAATATTATATCATCCTTAATCATACTTCATCTCAAACTCACACGTTATGGGCCCAAAACAAATGCAGATGATGGTGTGGAGAAAAAATACAAGACACTGAAAGTAAAGGCACAGGACACGAAAATGAAAAAAAAGAAGGTCAAAGACGAGTGAAATTTAAACAAGGAATGGTATAAAATATGGTTCTCCCACATCATGGACCTGCCTCATAGGTAAATTTCCCTTGCAATCTATTCAACATTATGTTTGTTAATTTCTACAAGTATGTTATGTTGTGGTATGTGTGATTATATATATATATATATATATATATATATATATATATATATATATACCTATATAAATATAATTCTAAAATCTCCGTGTTACAACCGCCGCACTGCCACCATTATTTGTTAAGAGCGAGTGCTTTTGACAGATGCAATATTTTAAAGTGCCATCTGTAGAGCCACTCCTGAACAATTCTTACAAAGAACACTTTTAGAAAATCTTGAAGGAATCAGATCATTTATTATAAACGTCACGATTTAAAAAAATATTAAAAGTATTTGATTGCTCCCAAAGGCAGGTCTATGGTAAGAGAGCAATAGATTGTATTCTCTTCATTGTTTATAGTTCACTTTTTACTTTATTGAGTAGAGTATTATTAAAAATAAATTTTGTAGATATGTATGAGAGTGTATTAATTTGTGATCGTTTATAGAAGTTGAAATGTCATGACAATATATTGTTTTTGCTACAAATTGCAACATTACATCACATCCCTTTCACATTTACAGATTTTAATACAGTTTTTATATATTGGTAAATAGTTTATTGCTAATCAATATATTTCCACAAAATTTTCAATATTTGTCGATCAGACCGTAAGGTTCTTTTCTTGACATCTTGCTAGTGCATTTTATGATCTTCTGTTACAAAAAACTTGTGAGATAGTTTAGATAGATATATATTAATAGATAGATAGATAAATATATATATTAAATAAGTCTACAAATTACTTTTCCAAATCCATAATCAGTTTGGTCGTCAGTGAATTTATATGTTTTTAACGGGAAGTTCGAGTAGCACAAATAATTAACCTTTAAAAAAATTAACCACTAAAGATTTTTCTATAAGCTTCGTTCAATAAGTCCAAACTCAATTCGATTTTGATTAAATTCCTATAATTTTTATTAACTTTACGAAATTTCCGGGACACTTTTGATCTTTTATCCTCATAGTCCATATCTCCAATCCGTGCAGAATCGCTGTTATATTTATTCTTGCTCAAGTCGAGATTCAGTTCGCTCATCAGAAAAGTTCTATTCAGACATATAAAAAGTTTTATATATCTTTACGTTTCAGAGGTTTTCGAACATTCTGGCATACCTTAGAAAAAATGGATGTGTGTGTGCGCGAATACAAATTTTCGACGATTTCGGGAACACGGTTCAACCGATTTCGATTATTTAAAAAACGTTCGATTGCTGTTGATAAGGAGACGTGCTGATTAGTTTTTGGCATAAGCAGGTCTAGCCGTTTCGAAGATACGGGGCAAAAAGTGTCACAAACGGTAACTCAGTTTTTAAGTGAACGGAGCGTCCGATTTGAATAATTCAAAAAGCATTTTATTTGTAATGACAAAATGAAGATCTGATCAAATTTTCATGAAGGAAGGTCTAGCGGTTTTGGATATCTAGTAAAAAAAAGTAAAAAAATGCCATTTGGCGGTCAAAAATGATCATTAGGCATACGCACATCAAATTATCAGATATTTTATAGAGATTTTAACAATAAATATAAATTTTGTTTACATTCCTATCGGTTCCGTACCAATGTTTATTTATTAGATGGCGACGCGGCGCTTACGCGCTTCGATATTTCGTCTCAGTTATGCAGTATAATTGCTCGAAATGTAGTTAAAGCAGTACAAATGCTTTGAAAAAAAGTTCAGAATTTCCAAAATATTTCAAAATAAATTTTTCTTCAACAAATCTTTTTTTTTTTCAAAAAAAAGTAAATTTTTGTCAAAAATGTATAGTTTCTCAAAAATCTAATTTTTTCGAAGTAAATTTTTTTCAAAAATGTTAATCTTTTTTTGAAAAAATATTTTTGGTACGGAAAGTTCCAGCAATTTGCCTTAAGATGATGCCATACGCCTCACTAGTTATCTCTTATTCTCATAGTCCATATCTCTGATCCGTGCAGAATCGCTGTTATATTTATTCTTGCTCGAATCGAGATTCAGTTCGCTCATCAGAAAAGTCCTATTCAGACTTAGTTTTTGGGATTCAGTTCGACCTATAGTAAATCCACATATTTTCTTTCTATTCCCCTTCAGAGTCCATATCTCCGATCCCCGCAGAGTCACTCTCCAATACGCCACATAAATAAATTCCTTCGCCTACCTATGCAGGCCGATCGGCGGCAGCTGCAAGCGTTAGACGGCGATCGCCCCACGATTTCAAGTCATTGTTCTGTCGCGTGCCCCGATGACGGCGACGGTGCCGCTAGGGTAACAACTGATACGCATTTTGCACCTTTACATATTCCTGTTTGTTCGATTGGAAACGGTGATATATGGTTAGATAGAGGTTGGATAGTGGAAAAAATTGCTGGATTGTCGTAAGGTTGTTGCTAGTTAATTATTGGTTATGGAGAGAAGTGATTTTGTGGACGGAAGTACTGGTTTTTGGGATTTTTGAACGTAATTTGTACGCATTTCGAAGTGCACAAAGTTCTCACTTTATTCCGTAATATCAAGAATCTTACAGCAATCTAACAATAGATTTAAATATCTAATTAATTCTGATAGTTTTTGCGACATTTTCATGAAAGTTGTAGCATTTGAAAATTACACTTATTTCTTTCTTTCATTGGAAATGATGTGATGTAGGTTAGATACTAAACAAATAGTTGAATTATCATAAGCTTGTTGCTAGTTAATTATAGTTTGTGGAAAAAATTACACTTGTTTCTTCTTTTCATTGAAAATGATTTGATGTAGGTTAGATACTAAAAAAATCGTTTAGAGAATCATAAATTTGTTGCTAGTTAGTTTTAATTTGTGGAAAAAGTTACATCTATTTTATTCTTTCATTAGAAATAATTTGATGAAGGTTAGATACTAAAAAATGCTTGCAATATCATAAGCCTATTGCTAGTTATAATTTGTGGAAAAAATTACACTTATTTCTTATTTTCAATGAAAATGATATGATGTGGGTTGGTTATTAAAAAAATATAATCATAAGCTTGTTGCTAGTTAGTTTTAGTGTGTGGAAAAAGTTACATCTATTTTATTCTTTCATTAAAAATAATTTTGATGGTTGTAATAATAAATAGTTTGTACTTAGAGTTTGTGGAAAAAATTTACACTTATTTCTTTCTTTCTTTGAAAAAGATTTGATGTAAGTTGGATACTAAAAAAATGGTCTAGAATTTCATAAGTTTGTTGATAGTTAATTTTAGTTTGTGGAAAAAGTTACACTTATTTCTTTTCGTTATTTATTAGAAATGTCATAAGGATTTTGAAAAGAAAAATCAGTTTGTGGGTGTAAATACTGGTTATCATCATTTTTGAATGAAATTAGTATGCATTTTTCAAGTTTCTTTAAAAATATTGGACAAAGGTTGAATAATAATGCAACTACATTGTAATAAGGTTGTAGTTGCATTTATAGTTAATTCTAGAGAAAGAGCAAAAAAATAATGTTTAAACAAGTACCACAACAATTTTATACATATTTTAAATTTGAATTTAGATTTCTTCAATGTTTTGATGATGAATAGTAAATTGTATAATTGTTTGGTTAAAAAAAAGAGTAATTTAACATAAGACGATGAATAGTTTATTATTATTTACAGAGAAAAGCCATGTTTTCTGATGAAATTTTTACTTATTTTTTGCATCAATCGTTTAATCATATATTAAAATTCATAAATATTAAAAAATGTAGGTTTGATTGCAGTAAAATTGTGTTGCTTGATTCAAACTTATGGAAATGATATTCCAAAGTGTCAAGCGAATTAAAAAGTGGCTTGAAATAACAAGAAAACAATTTTTTTGGTGAAAAACTTGTTCAAAAGTTAAAAATAGGACTCTACTGATGAGAAAACTGATTCTCGACTCGATATGGAATAAATAGATATCTACTAAGAAAAACCTAGATACGTAGATAAAATAACGCAAGGAACTATTACTAATGAGCAAAAATCCTTCGATTGTCTTAAGACTGTTGCTTGTTAATTGTAAATGAAAGAAAAATACGAAATTTGTAGAAGCAAATGATTGGTAATGGTTGGATTAAAATGTAAAAATATAACACAACAGATTTTCTGCTGAAAGCACAAACTTTTCTTTAAAAAGGTGACATTCGATTTAAATAAAAACTAGGAAGCTCTACTGTCAAACAAATCTCAACAAAAATAAAATAAATAAATATTTTTTATACTAAATAAAAAATAGAACTCCACTCATAAACAAACTCAATTCAAATAATAAAAAGAAAACTCTAAGAGCAAATTGGGACTCTACTCGTGAAAAAGCACGATTATGAATAAAAATAGAACTTGACTGTCATATTATCGAAACCTTCAGTGTACGTGTTAAACCTGTACTTGCACAAAACCTAATTATTTTCTTTCTCAACTTATGAATCATTCTACAAACACGTTTTCCAACATTTCAAACAAATACGATTTCGTTTTCGATTTCATCGACTGTGCAAGCTGCAACTACGGTCGTGCACCCTCGGTTAAAAAAAAAAAATCAGACACGTGCCCGATTCCCTTTGTTTCCCCTATTAGAAAACTACGCGGCGTGAAATAGGGGAGAGGGGACGAAGGATCGAATTTGGAATAATATTATAATTAGTAGGCTCGAATTTGTAAAGAAGTTATGCACGATTGGGTAAGAATACAAAGTTGTTGTAAGTAAATTTGAGGAAATATATGTTTTATAAAATTTATATTATAAAACTAGTGGGGTGCATGGCATCGTGCCTTAAGGCAAATTGTTGGAACTTCCCGCACCGTAATTAAAAATCTTGGTACGGAACCCAAAAAAATTTACACAAAATGTGTACACATTATTAAAATCTCTACAAAATATCTAATAATTTGATGTGCATAAGTCCAATAAACATTTTTGACCGCCAAATGACATTTTTTTAACTCATTTTTATTGAGAGTACATAACCGCTGGACCTGCCTTCCCAAAAATTTAATCAATTCTTCATCTAGTCAATACAAGTAAAATGTTTTTTGAATTATTTAAATCGGACGCTCCATTCTCTTAAAAACTGAGTTACCATTTTGTCACTTTTTGCCCCGTTTCTTCGGATCGGTTAGACCTGCCTTCGCCAAAAACTAATCAGCACGTCTCCTTATCAATACGAATCGAATGTTTTTTGGATTATTCAAATCGGTTGATCCGTGTTCCCAAAATCGTTGACGAAAATTTGTATAACACACACAAACATCAATTTTTTCTAAGGTATGCCAAAATGTTCAGAAACCTTTAAAACGTAAAGATATATAAAAAATTACTATAACTTAAAGTTAATTAAAAAGTATTGTTGGTATTGTCATTACCTCTATTTTATTTTCGTTAACATACTCTAAAATGATTTATCAATAATTGACTAGCCGTTTAGGAGCATTTGAGTGACAGCACACGTACATACAAATCATATACAAAATTTATAAAGAATATATAACGGGGCTTAAAGGATCGTGGGTAAAAAGCTCCACCACCGATATCTAAAATACAAGTAAAGTTAAATTTTTTTTAACAACAATATTTGAAAGTAAAGGGAAAAAGATGTAAAACCAGCCATCACCTTGATTCTTACGACTTTGCTATCAAAAGACTGACTCAATGTTTGAAAATCCATAACAAAATATTTTCTTTCGTTGTTAGTTTTTTGGTCGTGAGCACTGTTGTTTAGTTTACGACACCTCAATATAATTTTTAAGAATACGTTATTCAATTGTTTTATAAGACGTATTGTTGATTTTAAGTTGGATTCCTCTTTATATCTCTATAAAAGTTTACAAGTGAATGGGGTAAAAAGGACCAACTGAACCTTTGACCTAGCAAAGGCGTTAACAATAAAAAATAGTAAGTAAAGTTATTCAATTGTTTTATAAGACGTATTGTTGATTTTAAGTTGGATTCCTCTTTATACCTCTATAAAAGTTTCCAAGTGAATGGGGTAAAAAGGACCAACTGAACCTTTGACCTAGCAAAGGCGTTAACAATAAAAAATAGTAAGTAAACTAGCGAGATCTGTCGTTGTATGCGTACCGGCATCAACGTTGTACGCGTACAGATATCAACAAGGAAAACGACATAGATAAATAAACATTTAAAGTTACATCGTAGTACAAATCTTGATTCAATGAAAAATGCCTCAATCAGAAGAATATTTTACCCTGTTCTTTGAAAATAATAAAACAAATTAAACGACTGTCCCGTGTACTAAACGTAAGTTTATTAATTAAAAATTATTTCTATATTATTCGTAGTTTCTCTAAGTCTTTGAAGTTATTAAAATGGAAATAGTTTTTAGGCAAGACAGATATTATTACAGTTGTTCAAAGAATGAGATTATATCGCCAGCAAAAAAGTAAAAAAAATACAAGCAGTCAATGAATGTATGTTAATTTTAACTGCATGAAGTTCTTCAAACACGAGTGAAGTTATATTATAGAATTTATTAATCAGCAATCACTTCATTTCTCTAATGAAGGTTCATTACAAAATGCTAATTACAATGACAAACCGATCATGTCTTATTTGAAGTATGACATTGTTTTTAAATATTATACATATTTTTAATGCTATTATAAATATATAATTTATAGTTTATCATTACGTAAATATGTATAATGTTTGACACTTATAAATGTGTGCATCCCGAGTGTTACCATATTACTAATAAACATTATTCCAAATTGTTATATGATGTATTTATTTTTACTGAAATGCCATCTTGTACAGTAGCAAATAAGTTTTACTTCAATCGCGTGTGAACCTTACGTGCACTCTTTTTATAACTATTAACACACTTCAAAGAAATAGCAAAGAACTGATTCAATGTGTTATCATTACTGAGTCACAGCAAGGCTTGGCTGGGTCAGCTAGTATATATATATATATATATATATATATATATATATATACATATATACATATCTACATAAATCAAAAATCACTTACCACAGTCCCCTTCCTTAATAAAATCACCATCCTTAAGGTGTTTACACACCTTACACAAAACAACAAGGGGAGAAGACCCTTTCTTGACTTCTGTTACCTAAGAAATACTTCTTAGGGGTACTTCTGTTGTGTGACCCTTGAATAAATAAATATAATAATAATTATATCGAGTTAACAAGTTGTTGGAATGAATAATGGATTTTAAACTACGAGGGCGAAAGGTAAGAAAATTTTGGGGTCTTGAAGACCCTAGGCTTTTGAGAAGTCATTGGAATTAAGAAATCAAAAAAGGGTGATATAAATAATAGGTGAATATATTAAAGGTAATTTAAAGGTTTGTAATCTTATTTATTAATACTTGTTTAGTATTTAGATTTTTGTTTATTGTTTTTATGCAATAAATGTTATTTCAAATGTGTGTCGTATATCTATCTGTTTTTATAGATATCGAGCATCCATTATAATATATATATATATATATATATATATATATATATATATATATATACATATATATATATATATATATAAATGTATATATAGGATGCTCTATGTCTTCCCCTTTAGTTGGGGATGAAAAATTTATATCCAAAGCTCAGAAGTTTTCTGGCGCCAACTTTGATGTTTTCCAATTCAGTTATCTACATATATACATTTATATATTATATATACACCTACGATATATATACACATATATATATATATATATATATATATAAATATATATGATATAAAGATATATATAATCTGCAAGTTATGTATAGGACGATTTCTGTTGCGATGTATTTATAATAAAGAGATGAATGTTACGTATTTGATTTTACGAAGCCCTCAGTGCACACGGTTTGTATAACAGACTTGAACTTAAAGCATATTATTTCTAAATAAGTTTACTATAAAAGTAAATACTAAAATTAATAACAATTTTTAAACAACACGAGCTAGAACCAATTTTATTGCGAACCTGTACGCATTTCGAATTGCCCGAAAACCCTTAGTGCACGATATTTTGCTATTATTTGTGACTCGATTTATTTATAACTCAAATATGTAATGTCTAAATATGTCTACTATGACTATAAATAGTAAAATTTATAAACATTCAAACCCAATACTAAACTAGTTGGTATTGGTATTTTGCCTTGAGGCAAGTTACATGAACTTCCCGAAATGTGTGAATAATCGACCTAATCAATAAAAAATAAATTAATTTATGAGTGATTAAAAGTATTCCGAGTGGATTTATTACACATAATTGAAAACGAACGATCACGTTACTCGGAAAAAAGCAAATTTTCAAAAATCAATAATTTTTATAATTGAACCAGTTTCCGTAGGACTTTAATGGTTTACTATGTTCATCAAGACCAAGTACTCTATCGTTATACCAACTAAATCATCTAATTTTATTTTAACAAACGCAAAAAAACTACTCATTTTCTCAAACTTTGATGGATTTTTAAAATTAAACTACTTGTCGTAAAGCCGTAATATTTCAGTAAGTTCTATAAGACCATGATATATATTGCCGAAAAAGGTTCCATAAAAATCGGCGTAATTTTTTTTCAACAGTTAATTGCAAAAAAACAGCTTGGTAGATTTTCACCTAAAACTAATCACTATCATTCTCAATTAATATCTTTCGAATAATTTTTGATTTTTTAAAATCGGTTCGGTAGTTTGAGCTTAAATGAGGACGAAAAGTTTAACACTTTTTTCCAAATTTCAAAGAACGGCTCGGCTGATCGTCGCACAAAACTGAGAAACGATAATCCTTATCGGATACATCAAATGGCTTTTAAATTTTTGAAATCGATTCAGGCGTTTTTGAGAAAACGTCGATGAAAGGTCCAATTTTGACAAATTGCTAAAAAACGATACTAATTTTTGCAAACATTGATGAATTTTTAAAGCTAAACGAGTTGTCGTAGGGCCGTAATATTTTAGTATGATCTAGAAGACAATGGTATCTATCGCCAAAAAAATAATAATAAAAATCGCCGAATTTTTTTTTAACAATTAATTACAAGAAAACGGTTCGGCCGATCTCTACCAAAAACTAATCAGCACGATTCCCAACCAATATCTTTCGAATGGTTTTTGAATTTTCATAATCGATTCAAAATTGCAGGCTAAAACGTAGACGAAAAATTTTTCACTTTTCTGCGATTTATAAAGAAACGGCTTGGCCGATCGTCGCACGAAACTGACAAATGACAAATAATAGTCCTCATCGAGATACATCGAATGGCTTCTAAATATTTGAAATCGGTCAAGCCATTTTTGAGAAAACATCAATTACGGCAAAAAATCTGTTCACATACACGCAAACACACAACACACATACACGCACACATATACACACACATATATACTTTTTCTAAATTTGGTCTCATTCGATTCAGAATGCCTTGAAACGTCGAGAAAACATAAGATTAGCGATTCGGATTTTTTGATGAAAACATAAACTTCTCCTTCGGGAAGTTAATATAAATATTACAACAAACCTATAGGCATTGCGCAAAGCCTTATTATATTTAAAAAAAATATGTACAAACCCTCTACATACGAACTTATTCATAGCCTAGCTTACTCATGTTATTTCTAAATATGTTTGCTACAAACAAAAAAACTGAAACTAAAGAATTTTCAAACCCCACACAAAATATTCTCATTTTTACTGCAAACCTATACGCATTAGTATAGTTCTCGATTATACTAGTAAAAACTAGAAAACTAAATAAAAAACTTCCTCAGAGCAACTACGTTTCATTTACCCATCATCAGTTAATTTCCTCATTATTTTCCAAGCAACAGTTTCCAAAACTAACAACAAGTTTAATTTTCGGCAACAAGTACCCCTGTTGCTTTGGAAAGAAACTTGTAGCTAAAGCAACAGTTTGAGAGCTAACTCAGCCTTAAATTGACATCAGTCACGAAAGTATAGAGTTCGATATTTTAGATTTACGAACACATTGATGAAGGTTGAGAATCGATAGTCGAAACGTATAGAAAGAAATTCGAACGGGAATGAATAAATTCGTTCACTGAGGGTTTGAACACATTAGGTTCAATAATCAGGCGTGTGCAAAGTGCGTATAGGTTTGTAATAAAATTGACAATATCTGGGTTGGTTTTGAAAATTCGCCAGTTTTAGTATATGTTGTTGCAATAGACACACTTAGAAATAATATAACCAAGTTTGTGAGAAATAAAAACATACGCTGAGATTTTATACAAATTTTTAAATACAAACTAGCTTTGCAAAGTGCGTATAAGTTTGTCATAAAATGATAATATTTTGTGTTGGGTTTAAAAGTTAATTAATTTTAGTATTTGTATTTTCGGGAATTATTAAAATTGCCGATTGATATATTTTTAAACGTTCAATTCAATGATATAAACAATTTAGTAATTACAAAATTTTATGATAAATAAAAATGACAAGTTATTGTTTTTTTTTTCTCCAAGTCTAGCCTGCTTGATTTCCCCACACACTCCCTGCCCAGAGTTGACCTCACAGTTTAAAAAATGCAGGGAAACACGTTATAAAATATGGTAGGGAATCAGATTATAGCAGTTGTAGTATTGGTCAATTAGTAGTTCATCCAATGGAATAAATGACAGTTTCGTCGGCAGATCCACCGTATGGCAGGTAATTCGACCTTCCATCATCTTCATACTCTGCATATAGTTCTGAATATAAATCACGTGGTAATTTTCCTGAACCTCGATGTCTTGGTAAACTTCAAAGATTCCGCCACGATCTTTTTGACTTCTGTAGCCCTTTGGATCATACATCGGATTCTCGAATCAGATGTGATTCGAAGGAGAGCGTATTAAAGAGTCATCAACTTGACAAGATGCAGTCTTAAGTCTTATGCATCAAAAGATGATTTGGTGAGTTAACGGACAAGGAGAGGTTGAATTGCGATTCCAATGACCATTTGATAGTGCATTCAATTCATGACCCAAGGTCTAGGCTCAGAATAAATATTTGTGTCAGCAATAAACACTGAGATCTGGGCATACAAAATGGGTATACCAACAGAAGTCCGGTGACAGGTAGTAAATGCGTTAACCACGATGAATCGAGGACTGGACGTACCTTATAAGTAGTCACAAAAGACCAGTGATTATGGTGCTGCATCAAAATCTATATTTTTTAAATCCTCAAAAAAATGCTTCTTATCTGTCTTCATTTTAAACGTCGTGGGTCACCACTTTCGGGAATTATTAAAATTGCCGATTGATATAATATGTAATTATGTGTAATTTATTAATAACAAAATCTTATGACAAATAAAAATGACAAATTATATTGTTTTTTTTCTTCAAGACTAGCCTGCTTGATTTCCCCACAGTATTAAAAGTAAATATATTTAGAAATAATATAACTAAGTTAAACCAGGAATAAATACGTGCACTGAGATTTTACACATATTTTAGTTTAATATAATCAGGTGTTGCCAAGTGCGGATAGATTTATGATAAAATTGACAATATCTGAAGTTGGTTTTGAAAATTCATTATTTTTAGTATTTAATTTAGTTATAGTAAATATATTTAGAAATAATATAACTAAGTTAAAGCACGAATAAATGCGTGCAGTGAGGGTTTGTGCACATTTTTATAAACTTTAATCAAGCGTTACGAGGTACGTATAGGTTTGTAATACAATTGACAATGTCTGGTGAAGGTTTTAAAAATTCGTTAGTTTTAGTATTTGTCGTGACAATAGGCATACATAGAACTAATATAACCAAGTTTGTGGGAAATAAATACATACACTGAGATTTAATACACATTTTGTTAAAAATAATCTAGCGTTGCATAGTGCGTATAGGTTTGCCTTAAAATTGATAATACTTTATATTAAGCTTGAAAGTTAATTAGTTTTGGTATTTGTAATTATAGTAAATATATTAAGAAATAATATAACTATGTTAAAGCACGAATAAATAGTGCACTGAGGGTTTGTAAACATTTTTATGAACTTTAATCAACAGTTACGAAGTACGTATAAGTTTTTTATTGAATTACAATTTTTAGTGTCGGATTTAGGAATTTCTGTTTATGAGCTTCAGTATTTGTTGCAATATTGAACGTATCTAGACCTAGAATGAAAAACAATAGAAACAGTGACTCCTGATTATAAATGCAAACAATACAGCATAATCTTGTATTAGTTTCAAGATAATCACTTATGCATCTCCTTTATATGAATCTGTGCACCTGCACGCCTTCTGTACTATAAATAGTATGAAATCAATATTTTTATCCATTTTTTCTTAGTGTCTCAATAATATCCAGTCACGGATTATTTAAGGAAAAAAAATCAATTTCCTGATAATGGCAGCAAAGCTATAACCAAAACGTCAAAAAGAGGAAAGATAAGGCAAAAAAATGACGGTTGGAGAAGAACAATAAATCTCAAGTGTCTATTATAT
>NW_020537431.1:0-13543 GCF_003426905.1 Ctenocephalides felis
AAAATCGATTACAAAATGCGCAGTCTCTTGTATGTTCAAAAATAAATCTTATGTATAGCTTTAATATAGTGGCAAAATAAAAAAATGAAAGTAAAATGATAAGAAACATGTTTTACTTTTATTATAGGGATAGTATGTGCTATTAGTAACTATAATTATATTATTAATGATTCATATAATTTTACATTCATTTTAAACGTTATCACATTGAATGTATTGTAGAAATGTATTCAAGCGTTTGTAGTTGTCCAATTGTAAGTTTAGTGAAAAACAAAGAAAATTTTATTATATCGTACCAGTTTATCCTACAAGTTACATGTGTTGATCGTTGAATATTTAAAATTAGTTAAATATAGCCTATTGCATTAAAAACTGATATTCTCTTCAAGAATTTCTTAATATTTGCAAATATCAATACAAATTTTTAAAATCGATTTCGAGTGCAAATCGATTTTACTCTATATTACTTTTTCTTTATATATTTTCTTTCATCCAGGCTGCATAACATGTTTCAATTTGCCTTTCATATATCAATTTAACAAATTAGTAGATACATATACATAAGTGATTTGGTAAAGATTGGGAAGAACTTTTACCAGAGATCAGTTAAGTCAGTCGAAGGTCCCAAGATTTTACAATCACAATTGAATTGGACAAATCAATCTTCACGACCTTGAATAATTTATATAAGTATTGTAATATCTTCGTTTGCCAACAGATTATAGCATTTGATACATGGTCAAGATTTGCGTACAAATTAAGACAATCCTCTTGAATGAAACCTTTTAGCGAATATTATTTATTGTCATTTTATATATGTCACTTCCTTCTTCGACTAAACTAAGGTCAGTTATACCATTTGATCCATGATTAAGAAATCCGTACAAATTAAAACTATGTTTCTGATTAATTATGCATGGCGATGAAGAATCTTCAAGTTAATACTATTTATTGTGATGGCACCTTTTCTAAATATCTCAAAATTATTAAATGGGTCAAAATTCCTTCTGTGACTGAATATCATTTTATTTAACATTCGGAATTGATCTTCGAAGAAAAATAATCTAGTAGCCAAATAGATCCAAAATTAAATAAAAAAAATGTTGAAGTATGAAGTATGAAGTATTCATACTTTGCATCCTTTGATATTTGGTTAATAATGTAAACCCAGGGTGGTTTCTTCTATTTTGTCGAAAACTACTTTGAATAGTTCACAATCATAAAGACATAAATGTTCTTGACTGTGTTGGAACTAACTTCTATTTGGATTTTTCAAATAGTTTGGCACAATAAAGCCATCGAATCATTGCCATCACAATGATCATTATAAATCAAATTTCCTTTTTCATTGTCATGTGTGATTCTGCAACAAATAGACCAAGAAAATTGTAATGTAAATAAATCATAATTACTGACACTATCGAAATCAAAATTGTATATGAAATACCGTGTATTATACACTAAATCCTCGTGTTATGCATTTGTCTCAATCAAATGTCCTTCCATGACATGTTATATGCTCATGTTATTTTACGTAGGAGCAAACCTTGCTCTCTTCAAATATTCGTCTGTCATATTGAGACAAACGAGTAATTATAGTAAATATAATCATATCACTATGTTTTTACTTCCAAAAGTTTTACTTCCAAAAAAACTTAATAGTTCCAAAGATTCGCAATCATTATTATCTATTATCGGTTAGTTACCAAAACCATCAATATTTACTTCATTTCTTTTATTCATTTTTCATTATCTTGTTTCGTACGTACTTTTAATTTTTCATTTCCTTTAATACTCCTATTACCAAAGAAGAAATAAAATCGATTACAAATATCAATTATCTTAACATTTCCTATTATTTTCTTTAATATTAATTTTATTTTCTTTTCTGAATTATTTATTTTATTTCCAAATTTGTTTTGTTAGCATTCAACAAATAAAGTTTCTTCGTGACTGCTAAATATTTTAACTAATTTTACATATTCAAAGACTAAATCACACATTATTTAGTTTTATTATCACAACATTGATTTCGAAAAAAATCGCAATTCAAGAAAACTACCGACAAATTTACAATACATTACATACTGATTTACTAACGCGTTTGTTTTTTTAGATTTATTTTCGCTTAACAAGAAACTCATGAGCAAATAAAATTATATGTAACATAGTAGCACACGTAACTAAACAGCTCAATATTTAGAAAATAATTAAAAAAAATGTCACATTCTAACAATTTTCTAGATTTACTAAAACACGAGTTATGCTTTTTATGTAGTGGATTGGCATGCAACACTCTACCAAATAGAAATAAGAAATTTGAATATAAGAATATTTGAATATTCTGTAAATTCAAGATGTATAACTTGATGTTGCCTTCTATAATTCTAGTATTCTATTGATATGTTTTGGATTTTGAGTTCTCTACATGGTGCACCACTAGTACTACAACCTGGTAATACTTTAATTGCAAGCATTACCATGATAAGATTTACATTAAAAAAATTGTCATAATAATATTGTTTCACTCATCTTCAGTTGAATTTTGGACAAATAATGAAATTGTTCGCGCCAAACACGCAGCCTACATAGGATGTCGTAATTTACGATAAGGAGGACAAATGTGGACATATACCATGTTCGTGGGCCCTCAATGTCCAGAAAACAAACTATTTCTCTATTGAAGGTTCATAAAATAATTAAGGGGTGTAAGCCCCTTCCTGATACTGTGAAATACAAAAATTGTCACGGAGAGATGTGTAGCTACATCTTCAAATTATAAACTAATAAAAGTATATGAAGCGAGAGCAGAGTTCACATCCTGTGTTGATAGTGAACAGGAGAAAAACGGACAAATAGACACATTATTTAATATATTTATATCATATCATTCAACAAAACATTCGTGTTAATATTTATTGTAGAAGTTATATGTGAAATTGAACATGGAGAAGTAGAGGAGAGAATATGGAGATGGGTACATTATTTAAAATTTGTATATTTAAAATATTTATTAAAATCTTTTAAATTCCAATAAAAAAATTCATTCGTCTCAATATATAAGTCGCAGAGGACAAGTTGGGTAGTATCATGAACACTCTATCATATGAATATTTCATATGAACTATCATATGAAATTAATGAACAAAAGGACGACATAAGGGACCTGTTGTCATATAAGAGGAATTCCGGTCACAGGTAATTATGAACCGTGAGATTACAATAACATTAATTACTTGTATTTTTAAAAACAGTAAACTATTGCGAGTATCAAACAAAAACGCAGCAATGCCTTGACACCTCGAGTCCATAAGATTTTGATGCAGGAGGTGCGAAGAATTAATAACAAAATACAAAGAGTCTGGGCGTGTTTCCATACAGAATTGGCCACACCCTGGTATTTAAATGATTTTGAAGCCATTTCGTAGGTATTTTCGAGATAATTCAAAATACCAAATTTCAAATCCGTAGCTTATCATTTGGCCGAGATATCAGTGAAAACATGTAAAAGTGGCCCCTTTTTCAAACTCACTTTTTGTCGGAAATATGAGAGATATCAAAAATTCTATTTATACTGAACTTGTCTATGTTGCTCATAACAAATAATGTAAAAAAAGTATTTGTTAAAAATTATTGTTCATTTTCCATTTTCCACCAGTGCGGCTCTTTGGGCTACTTTTATATTAGCATCATTCAGAAGCCTGTACATTTTCTTCTGTTATTCAAAAATTCATTTAAATGTAAGTGGAACTTCGGGTGAAAAGTTGTAAAAACTTAAGCTAGTGCACGCGCTGCCAGTACAAGAACACTTACATAAAGTCGCTTTGCAAGAGCGACGAGCAAGCATAATATAAAGTTCGTCGTTACCGCGCTTCTCGACAAAATCTGTATATATGGAAATATTTATGAAATCCAAAATACATTTATATTTTGTATATGAGTATATCATTTTTCATTAGTCATAATAAAAAATCCAACGTGCCGAATAAAACAATAATAATTATTATTGATTATTTTCATTCGCCGTAAGTTTCTGACTAATATATTTCAATGTAAGAAAAACTTAAGATTTCACTATACTTGTGTTATGCCCGCTTCACACCCCTATATCGAATATTGTATTAGTATGCATACCACTAGCTAGAACAGGCAAAGGGTATCGGAGATACCCGAAGATATCCGAAGGAGATAACCCTAAGATGCACAGGCAAGATTCAGTCTCTCTCTTGGAACCACGGCTTCGGCGATACCAAATCAAACTTAACATATTATATATTTATTTTCATGAAATTATTGTACTCAAAGTAAATAAAAGTTGTTCTTTAGTCTATAAGGACTTGAAGTGTTTTTCCTCTATTAAATCTCCGCTGCAAGGCAACATAATACAACACTTGGTTAATTACTTGGTATAGCAATTAAAGTACTTATTAGTTTTAATAAACATACTAAACCATTAAAGTCTTACGAAAACTGGTTCAAATATATAAATTGTTGATTTTTGAAAATTTGCTTTTAGAAAATACTCGTTCTTTCGTTTTCAATTATAATGAATCCACTCGGAATACTTTTAATCACTCATAAATTTATATTGATTAAATCGATTATTTACACATATCGGGAAGTTCATGTAACTTGCCTCAAGGCTGAATACCAATACCAATACCAATACCTACTAGTTAATTTTTTACTATCATGTTTTATTTTCTTACTTTAAAGTACAATAAATAACTATCTTTAATATCATGATTTATTAATTTTCTTTCCGCCCGAAAAAAATAACAAAAATACACGTTTTTTTGTATGCTACAGTGGTGTAAATAAATAATATATAATAAATATATTAACCCTCCGTCGGGCGCAGTCCCGTTACGCACACGTTCGGGCGCAGTGTATCCGACAGCAACGGTTTTTAAGTATATCCTCAGGAGGCTCCTTATTTTATAAACATGTTAATTTTTTGTTTAATTATATTTCAGAATGTATACTTTTTGAATAAATAGAAAAAAAAAAGAATTCAATAATATTTTATTATAAAATGTAGAAAAATATAAACCTGTGTATATGCACAAATTATTTACACTCACTTTTCCTTATTGAAATACACAGTCTCTAACTTTTTTTCATTTGTCACTTTATAAAAAATAAGTAAATAATAATGATAGTTTAATGTATAGTTAAATATTATCATTTATTGAAGCATTTCAACAAGCACTGCATAGAAAGATCGCAGTTGGAACACAGTGCTTTTCGACATTTAGCACAAACAAAATCTTGAAAGCCGTCTAATATTGCTTCTAATGTAAACGGTTCACATCGCCGTTTTTTTGGTGGCTCTTCTTGTTTTTGTGAGCCATTTTCCTGTGAATTTGGTCTGAATCTTTTGAGTCCTGCATGCAAAGTGAACAGTATCCCACTCGTGATTTCACTTCTTCTTGTTAGTGTCCAAGAACAAGTTCATGCGATAATTGTCTCAAAAATCTTCTTCGGAGATCTTTCTTACCATTCCCATGACTCCAACATTCTATAGGCGTTGCAGCATTTTTTGCGTTTCCTATAACACCTGGTAAATGTCTTAATAAGTTCTGGGATTTTGTTCGAGTCCTATTAGAGGGAGGTTTGCTACACCATTTTGTAGATTTATCTCTACTCATAAAATATTTAGCATTATTGTTCAAATTTATTTCCTCCTCACTCTCATCCTGTTCGTCCTCTTGTTCTGTCTCAGAATCGACTTCGCGACTCTCTAGATGGTCTTCGTCACTTCCCTTTCATCACCTAAATCGTCAAGAAGATTATTTTCATCAGCATCATCATTCAGCATTCTTAGAATCTCTTCTGCATGAGCTGGCTTTTCTAAATTATATATTTTTTTACCACTCGTCATAGTTACTAGCCTATAAAATGTATGGACTCAAGTTAGTAACACATTCGGGCGCAGTGAATCTCGTAGATACTTTCAAAAAATTGCAATTAAATGAAAAGTATTGAGATATATATTAAAAAATACGTAAAAAATACAGAAAAAGAATACTTACATTCACAAAAATTGCAATATTCGTACGTTTCAAAATGTTGCACGTTCGGGCGCAGTGTATCTCTAGGATCAAAATACCGATTGCCACTATATGTGAAGGTCAAACACAAAATGATAAAGACGCATAAATAAAACATATAAAATTAGGAGGCTATTGAAGAGTGGAGGTTTCTATAACATTCAACCAAGGCGCAGCATGAAAAATTATTGGCTCTGTATCTGTCAGATCGGCTGCGCCCGACGAAGGTTAAATATATAATTCCCCCCCTTAAATATATAATTCTTATTATAATGTAAAATGTAAAATGCAACATAGAAGAATATATATTTTTTTTACTGATACGCTTTTTGTTTCTATCTACTTCTACTCCTTTTGTAATAAATAAATAATATGTACTCATTTCAGGACAATATTTGTTGTACTCATTTCAGGACAATATTTGTTGGATTTCATATATTATTTGTTAATATGTCAATATAACAACTGAAGTAAGTAACTAAGTAAAAATACAACTAATTTTTCATCGACAATACCGGTATTAAGACCGGGATCCAGGAATTTCATTTTTCAAATATCGAATACCGGTATTCAGATTTTTGTACTGTATTGGGAACCTCTACATCTGAATGAGCGGCTTCAGTTGGTGAAAACTTCAAGACAGAAAAATCCTTTTAATGTGGTCACTATGACAAGAACAGTTTATTTGAACTTTTCATTGTTATTAATACAGAATGGTCCCTACGTAATAAAAAAAAGAATAATGATCAAGAAACTTTTTTGTGGAAACCTGTACAATGGTTAATGGAATGGGTGGAGGACTGCTGATTGTATATTAATGAACCTCGAAAAATATTCTTAGGTTTATCAGGTTACTATAAGAAGTTCATAAAAGATTATTCAAAAACAACAAATCCATTCACAAGATTACTAAAGAAAAATTCTAAATTTATTTGGTCCAAAATTATATTTAACACTATTGCTACCGGGACCGGTCAAATGACCGTTTTCGAATTTTGAATTGATAATTCATACATTTAACGTAAATGTATCGGCTTCAAACTTCACGACTTTTCCTTATATATGTACACAATACATTTTTCAATATTCACTAGTTATTTAATTGTTTACTTTTTGAGAAAAATTTATATTGTGTCACAACATATATACATTTTCGTAATAGTTTCTTCTGATATTCAACGCTAAAACTATAAATCCGTTACAAATCGATTATAATTGAATTGTATCTACTAAACACACAAATTATTCTCTTTGGAAGGCAACGAAAAGATTGAAAAGGCCGATAGTACATATACCTCCAGTGCGTAAACTTGATGGTTCTTGGGCAAGAAGTTCAGGAGAAAAATCGGAAGAATTTTCAGAACACTTGAAAAATACATTTCAGCTTCATCCCCGCAGTTGCAACGTAAACGATGAAGATTTTATTTACAATTGTTTACAGAATGAATCTATACCAGGCCAAATCGTAAAACGCATAATGGTGACCGAATTGAAAAATTATGTCAAGGTTGCAAATCCTAATAAATCTCCTGGGCCAGATAAAATTACGATAAAAATGATAAAAGAACTGCCAGAAAAGGGATTTAGATTATTAACTATAATATTCAATTCAATTCTTAGATTAAAAGTGTTCCCTCAAGCTTGGAAAATAGCTAAAATAATTCTTATACCTAAACCTGGAAAAGATCCTCATTTACTGTCTTCCTGTAGACCAATAAGCCTACTTCCTTGTATTTCAAAGATATTTGAAAAATTATTACTCCAACGCATTAAGTCTTGAACGCAGAACTGTTGAATCAAAACCTAATTCCAAATCACCAATTCGGCTTTAGAGAACAACACTCAACCATAGAACAGGTTCATCCCTAGTAAATATAATTAACGAATCGCTACATGCAAAAAAATATTGTTCGGCTGTATTTTTAGACGTTGCGCAAGCATTTGACAAGGTATGGCACACTGGTTTGTTGTACAAACTAAAACTCTGTTTATCAGAACCGATATTTTCAATAATAAAATCGTTCCTTGAAAATTGAGAATTTTTCGTCAGCATTAACAACGAGGAGTCGACCAAAAAAAGATCCTCTCCGGGGTGCCCCAGAGAAGCGTCCTATCTCCAACTCTATTTCTTATATTCACAGCGGATTTTCCTTTATACTCCGGAACAAGCGTGTCGACATTTGCTGACGATACATGTATCATTGCCTCCTATAAAGATCCCGCAATAACTTCGCAACAATTACAAGAACATCTAGATATTGCTACAAAATGGCTTTCTTTATGGAGAATTATGACAAACGGCTCAAAATCTACGCATACCACTTTCACACTGCATACTGGTATATGCCCTACAATTAAGTTAAATGGACAGGAAATTCCAGTAAAAGATAGCGTAAAATATCTCGGAATACACCTAGACACAAAATTGGCTGGCTACTGAAGTTCCGAACTGTCGACGAATAACAAACTAATTATTTATAAATGTATTTTTAAACCAGTGTGATCTTATGGGATTCAACTATGGGGCACCGCCAAAAAAAAACAATCTACAGATTATCCAGCGAGTGCAGAACAAGATCATAAGGCAGGCACTGAACGCACCTAGGTACGTTCCCAACTGGTTGATTCACCAGGACAGCAACATAATGACAGTAAATGAAGAAATTCAACAAAAAACAAACACCTACAAAAAAAGAATAGACGAACACCCAAATTACTTGGCACACAAAGTATACTCAGAAGCGCGCCCAACAAGGCTAAAACGAAAAATTCCAAACGATCTCATAAATTTGTAAATTATTATTATTATTATTATTATTATTATTATTATTATCTTATTCTTTCTATTATTGTTATTTTGTTATATTTTATTATTTTTCTTGTATTATTTTATCATTCAGAAATTTTATTTATATTATTTATTAATTTTATTTTTATTATTATTTGCTTATATTTTATATCAAATCATATTACGGATATTATTTTCTCGTAAATTTTATCCTTTGCACTTTTATTTATTTAAATTTATGTTATTATTTATCAATATTACTTTATGTTAATAATTTAGCAGTTGTAATAATTATTGAAATTAAAAAAAAAAAAAAAAATAGTTGTAACATGATTTTAACAGATAAATGACATCTAGAAAATGGTTTATGGTACTTCCAATTATTTATTATTCTTACAAAACTATCGTTCATTCGATTGATAAATATACGATACGGTTCAAAATTCCTCGAATTTTCTTATGCCATCTTATCTAATGATACACAAATAATAAATAAAATTACAAATGAAATAAATGCATAGACATCTTTATATGAAAGCAGATTAGTGTAATCTTGTGACACAAACAGAGTGCATTGTAACTGTAAAGTCAAAATGTTCGGATAGTAAAAAAAGTGCGGAAAGTTACTATTTCGTGATATTTTATATCGTGTCATAGTGTTACGTTTTATAAGTGCTATTTTCAAAACAGTCACTTTCATTAATTTTTTATCTTTATATCTTTCTTATTTTTTATTTTTTTGTTGAATATTTGACTTCAAAATGTCAAGACGTTTGAGGAGTGCTAATGCATTATTAAAATAATAAATTATATTGATGCAGAATGTTCTGGAGATGATCAGGATACGGAAAGTGACATTTCAGAAAATTTTGATGCATCTGAAACTGACTCGAATACTGATGAAAGCGAAGAAAATATTTCGATTGTAAGTAGACGACGAAAAAGAACTAGCCGTTATGACCTCAGAGCGTACGACCTAGCATAAGTTAGAAAGGGACGAAAGAGTTGTGTAATCTGCACTATCCGACTAAGCGAGAAGATAACATCTTAAGACTATGAGTCAATCTCAGTAAAAGAAAGATAAAACATAGTACGATGATACACGCGACTTTTGCCCTGTGACTCAGCGAGGGTGTGAGGAAGACGATAATATTTACACATTCTACGTCATCAGAAGAGAAATGCATCATAGCCAATTACTGATGATCTCAGCGAGATAAGTTCATCATAGACCAATGACCATCTCATTCCCCAAAGATTTTGGCGAGATGAACCGACGATGATCTCCGAGACGACGCGAAGGAACTATCGGAAGGGCCCGAAGAAAACTTCGGAATCACCACTCGCGCCAAGAAATCAACCCCACTACAAGAGTAGGAGAAGCCCAATTAGTATTTAATGCCATACAAAATTAAGAAATTTGTCAAAAAGTGTTTAGTCGCGGTTGCCCTAATATCTTGGAGCTTGTTAGGCACGATTAACAAATTGGCTTAAGATATTACAATTATTTTGTTAAGTTTAACAAACGGTTTTAAAGTTATTAAGTATAGTTTTATTTAATAATTTTCTTTCGAACTTTGTGATATTGAATGCGGTGGCATTTAATAATTTTCTTTCAAACTTTGTGATATTAAATGCGGTGGCATTTAATAATTTTCTTTTGGACTTTGTGATATTCAGTGCGGACGAACAATAAGATTAAATCTGTGTAAACTCTTAGTGCGATAAAGTAACTTCGACTTTATCAATTTTACTCCTTGTGTACGCGTAGTTGATTTAGTGACTGTATATATATTTTTTCCGTGTTGTGTAATCTACATTTCCCATAAATGGTAGTATTAAAATTGTGATAATTTCATTTATTCTAACCCCACACCATTACAAACTGGAGCCTAACCGAGTGGCCAGAAACAGAAAAATGGCAGTTACCATGTCAGAAGAAATGTTGCAGTGAGTGATAAGCGCACAATCGAGCACACGGACGGACTTGGTGACCGGCAGCTTTGCCAGGTGCTAGGCCAGGTTCAATGGAACACGGATTTCCGAAAAAGTAAAGGAATTCACAACTACCATCACCTTGTACAAAGACATTGAGTGCATCTCGGACGAGGATGCGCTAAGGGTGCTACCGCATATGCGAAACCGTGAACGCATCCCACGGACAACGAATAATACGTTCAATGAGCTGCTTCAAAGAGCTCGCGACGTAGAAGCTAACATTTCCGAGGCAGAAAGGAAAGACAGAAAACCTGCTCTTTTTGCGGCAACATCGGACACACGGTCACAGGATATCGCAAACGCCAAGGAACAAAGCAGATCCTAAAAGAAGGAGGAGCCAGAAACTCACAGCAAAGCGAGAACCTCCTATTATGGTTGCGGCATGGCAGGGTTATCCGCGGCAAGTGCCCAGTCTGCTCTCCCCCAACATCTGCACAGGCAGCAACTACGCAAAGATACGGATTCTTCAGCCTGACCACACAAGAGCCAGGAAAATGCAGCTACTGCAAGAAGAAGGGTCACTTGAAAGAATTCAGCCCTAAGCGCCTGGCCTGAAAAAAAAGCGTGATCTCATATGGAACCGTCAATCAAAAGAAACCGCGGTTCAAGAACATTGCTCCAGACCCGTCATTAAGGCACAAGTCCAAGGCGTAATGGGTTACGCACTTGTGGACACCGGCGCGGAAAAGAGCATCGCGGGAAAAACGTTGTACAGCCTACTGCAGTCAACAAACCATCAATTCGAACCATCAATGATGACGATGACAATAGCTGATGGGGAGTCGAAGCTTCGACCCATACTAAAGACGACGACCATTTTGTTGCGGCAGGATGACAGACCAGTGCCAACGGAATTTGTCGTGATGGCGGAAGCAAAAGGAAACTACAGCCTGCTAGACATGGATTTCTTGCACAAAGCCGGTCTTGTGTTAGATATGAAGCACCGCACGTGCAACTTTTCGGACCAGAAGCAAAAGTACCCTTTCCCAGATTTAGAAACAACCTTTACTAGTAATTTATTCAAACTTAAAAAAAAAAGAATTGCAACATCACCATCTAATGATACGTGTGAACGTATGCATAAGAATCTTATCCAAAATATTAGTTCATATATAAACAGCAAACAAACAAATTGACCCAAATATATTAAATATGTAATTTTTATTCACAATTTACGTGCCACCGTACATAAATCGACAAAGCTTCTGAATTACAATTTAGGGGAAAAATTTAATGACCTTTATTTGTCAGTAAGAGTAGCGATATACAAAACAATTACGATATATACACAAATGAATTAAAATCTAAATTACTACAGGCAAATTTAAATGCATGGATAATACTGGGTAGAAATTTATAGATTTGTATCCTAGATTCCAAATAGACAATAGATAGTTACGACAACTTATTAAAAGTTATTCATGTTTCAAACAAAACTATTCTTGTTTACTTTCTGGAAATTATTAAAATTTGATTAACGTTTGTAAATCTGATTCATCCCTTTACCCCTGATTCCTCATCCTGCATAGGGATGGCGATCTGAAATCGATTTTTGGAGCCAATAAGATCGATTTTTTAAATCGATATGTAGTACTGAATCAATTCGTTGAATCGATATTTCACCCTTGAAAATCGACATCCGATTTGTTTTGGTATAAACCATAAAACTATTTACAATTAATTGAACGTATCCGTATCATAAGAGTGCTGCCGGTTAAAGAATTAATTATTCAAGAACTTACGAGATGTTCAGATTCCTTCACATGTCTTGAATAAAAAAAAAGTTACGTTTGTAATCTTTGACTTTTTCTTTCTTTGTATCTGTGACTGGACTGAGTTGCGTCATGCCACCATAATTTATTTTTGGTATTTATTTTATTTGTTTATTGTTGATTGATTGAGTGATTCTCGTAAAATATAAATATTAATTTTTATGTGTTTGTTGCGGAATAATAACTAATTGAACCTAAGTAGGTAAGAAAGCGCTTTATTTTGTTTTTTGCTTTCGTGCTGTTATTTTCAGTTTAATCTATTAGTTGTGATCATTAAATCTAACCATGTATGTAATTCATTTACCTTTATACGAATAATCAATATTGGGCATTGAAATAACTGTCATATGTAAAAGTATGCATACTTACTTCTACTATTATGTCCATTTAAATATATAACCTCAAATTGTTTATTTTGTTTACATAGAAGGTAATAGTAAAGCCCTGATTATCTTTTTAAAAATAAACTACCAAAATTCCTTCAATCTTATTTTTATCAAGTAAAATCGGTCTGCGGTCACCTACAATACGTACATATTTGGTAGGAAGCAGGCTAGGAACGAAAAAGATCGATTTTTAAATCAAATCAAATAATCGAATTATAACCTGATAAACCTATAAAAGTTTTTTTTACAAAAAAACTATTATTTCTATTTATTGTTTTATTATTTAAATGTTTTACTAATCTTTCATATAAAGTCTTCTTTTAAATTGTTTAGGATTGATGCTAATGGATTTTGAATGTTACATTAACTAGTAGATAACTAATTACTAAAAATTATTGTTTATCAAATTTAATAAGGAAAAAATTTATTTTTTCAGCATGTCGGGTAAAAGTGATATTTGGAATCATTTCATAAAAAAAGACTCTGGAGGCAGGCAAATGCAAATATTGTCACCAGGAAGTAAAAACTAAGGGAAACACAACAAAC
>NW_020537432.1:0-21908 GCF_003426905.1 Ctenocephalides felis
TGATGTCACTAGCAATAATAAACATTTGTGCTCGGTAAATATGCATTTCTTTTCTAATATGCTTATTTTTATCTAATGAAATCAGTTGAATACATCAATTCAATTTAGAAACCAAATTCATTTGACATTATTACATAAATTATCATGACGAGCGATAGTAATAAACCTACATAAATTTTTTTAATAAATGTACAAGATTTGACAACTTTATTATGCAGTAAAATTTAATAATTTATTATAAATAGATACAAATTTATTGCCTGTTGTCGATTACGGTTACAACTTCTGGGAACAAATCTATAATTACTCGAAAGCAATTTTTCCATAATTTGATATCATAAGTACGTTTTAAAACTATTCTCTTAAAAAAAGTAAATATAGATTGAAACAAAATTTTATGATATTCTGCTTTTGATATAAATACTAAAAGATATATAGCTACATCTACATATTAAAGTAAATTCATGCAATTTCACTGTCAATTTTCATATGCAAAATTCATCTGAAATAATATGACTACATTGCTATCTCGCGTAATTCAAATATGTATGCAGAAACTTACATTGCCAAAACAATAATTTCGTTACACCAATATGTTACATTCAAAACAGCCTATGATAAACAACTCATTAGAAATAAATGAAAGTGTAACATATACGAATATATATATATATATATATATATATATATTTTTTCAAAAAATTTTCCATGCTCTTTCCACACGAATTTTGATTGAATTGCGTTCTATCTAAAAGACAATATTAAGAACTGAAACTTTCAGAGAAATGTTTTTTATCAATTGGGAACCATTTGAGCCCTTGGGAGCAAGGAAATTCAAAAATGATCATTTTAAGGACCACCCTAATATATATATATATATATATATATATATATATATATGGTCCTTATATATATATGAGATATATATATATATATATGAGAAATATGCCATCCTCCAAGTATATGATAGATATATTATCATGTTTTAGTATAAAATTTGCAGTCAATTCCACAGGCTCTCTTAAGGATTACCTACTTTGTTTCTCATTTTTTTATATATTTTACAGACTGACCCTCTATGTAAACAACTAGCACTACCCAAATATGCGATTAAATATGTTTCTTATTGAGTGAAGTACTCAAAAATGTTCTTGGCCGTGCTATTTTATTCATAAATGTCTCTACCATAACACAAAAGCACTGAACTTGATTACGCTAAACTTTTAAATAATAAATTTACAAACAAATGACCGGGAAAACTACCTACATATCGACACGCACTGTATAGTATGTTATAAAAATACCCTCATCGTAGTTTTATTCTTTATTTAAGGCATGGTATAAAACGACTGAAACTCTGATAATCATATGCTGTCAACAAGAATTTCGTAATCAAATGGTCTGCGTTTACTTTTCTGTTTTACTTTAGGAGCATACATGATGACGAGAGCAGCAAGCAGCCAGTATATTAAATTCTTGAGATACCTTACTCTGTGAATCTGATGCATAAGGTACTATTATAGTGCATGTTTAGCCAGACCTATGGTATTAAAATTGCTTTTCCGTATCCCATGTATTAGAGATACTTATATAAAAATATCACATGTATTATGATGAAATGAAATTCGTATGCATGTAATAAAAAATAGTAAAAATATAATATGAATTGTAAGATGAATATTTTTCCAGACGTTTTAAATATCTTAGACGCCCGACATGGCCGGATACAAATATTATTAAAACGTCAAAACGATTTCATCCTCAAACACTCGTAGTTCCTGTGAGAATATTTCTGACTTTGGCAGTATCTGCATCTGACTTCATGCTGATATGTGACTAAATTGAGACACCTTAGAGAAAAAACAATATAGATGAAGTCATTGGTATTCATTGTAAAATAATAGTGACGTTCTGCACTAAGCAATACCATTTGTCTCTATATTATATAGAGAAGAAATAATGCTAGCAGTTGATTTTCTATCAGTTAAACAGATTTCACATTGAATATTTTTAATATTGTAAGGAATTTCAACTTCCTGTAAAATACATTCTTAATATATTTATAAAATAATATATTTCAAGTGTTTTCAAATAAATTATTAAAAACACTGTAACTTTCAATATTTGTACTTTGTAGACAAAATATAAGAGCTTATAAAGTGGAGAACGACGTTTAAATATGTTTACATGAAAAGTAAACAAAGTTAATCGAGCGAAGTTAGAATGAAGGATATCATTCATATTTCTAGGAATTATGTAAACTAAACTGCAAAGTTTAAATTATTTATGCCAAATATATGAGTGTTTCAAGTATAAGTAATATTTTCGATATTTAATTAAAAAAATATTCTTTGGAAATTAAAAAAAAAATAAAAAAAATTCTTTTTCTTTTCCCAAAAACAATATAAGCAAATATAATATTCCGTCAATATGAGCAATAGATTTTTTGAATCATTCAAATCGGATGCTTCGTTCTCTCAAAAATTATCATTTACATCCGTATCTCCAAAACAGCTGAACCTGTCTTTGCCAAAAACTAATTACCACTTCTCCCCATCATTACGAATTGAATGTCTTTTGAATCATTCAAATCGGTTGATCTGTGCGCCCGAAAACGTGAATAAAAAAGTTGTATCCATACATACCCACACACATTTTTTCTGAGGTATGCCAAAATGTTCAAAAACTTTCGAAACGTGAACATATGCAACAGTTTTTAATTTCGATTTTTGGACGATTGCAATAATTTACCCTACGAAAAGTTAAAAATATAAGTATGCTATCTCGCGATTCTAAATTCATTATCCGTTGTCAATATTTCAATTATAAATAATAGCATCCAATTTCTTTCATCAATCAATAATTACTATATTCATGCACTATTACTTGCAATACGTTTGCTCGGCTATAATAATGTTTGCAAATAATCAGCTACGCGTATTCTGCAATAATGAGGCGAAATTAGTAGAGAGGACGGACATACGAGTATAACAGCGCCGCAGTCTTTTGAAGTTCGCGCTCTTTGATCAAACAAAGTGTATTCCGTTAATGACGCCCGGAACACTACTGGAAATCCGGTCAGCGCGGCTCAGCGCCGAAAACACGAGTGCTCTCGGGCCGAAAGGTCACGGGATCCTCTCATGGTGCTGTCTTGCATTAGAGAGAGAGCTCAGCGCTTAAATGCACGCGAAATGAAAAATAATAGTAATGTAATAAAAATTATAATAGTAGTGTATAGAATTAAAGTCATCTACCATCTGTAGAAAATCAATTAAATTATATTTCATTTTTAAAGCAAGTAGTTTAGTTATCTTATATATAAAACTCTTCTGTAATGATGTATGTAAATATACTCCTACTAAACGATTATTCGGATTTTGATAAATCTTTCTGAAGTTTATTAAGAGAATTTTTTGGGATATATTTGATTATTATTAGTATTATTGTAGAAATAAATGAAAAAAATTGCAAAAAACGACATGTCATTGTTTGACATTGAAAATATTTGAGACATTGTTTGGTATTGAGAACAAATGAAGACTGTCATCTGTCAAAGATACCCTATATGTATGGCAGATTGAATGATACACATATGAACGGTGCACGCCTTAGGGGGCGCCAACACAAGATTCGGATATGAAATTTTTCATATATATACATACATATATATATATATATATATATATATATATATATATAAGGGTGTCCTAGAACTTCACGTCAAGACGAAATGAAGTGATAGTATTGGTAGTAACTATCATGAATAAAGAAAGAAAAAAATACCCGGAGTTTGAATATTACGAGCTTTCAAGTACATCGTAAAGCCTTGGTCAAACTGTGACCTTTTTTTGTAGTTACAGTGGTTAATTTTTATTATTTTTGTTTATTTAAACTTTGAAGCCATAACCATAAATAACATTTCTACACAGTCCAAAATATAATAATAACACAATTTACCCAGGTATTCTAGAGTTAAGACTATTTTCCACAATAATACTCCTTTGAAAAAATGTACTTATATTTGCAAGTTCCATCAAAAGTTCGCGCATTCAATCAGAATTGTAAAATAGTAATATACTCGATAGTTTTATATTTAAGAAATCGAGGAAAAGATGTAAACTAACACTATTTCTGCAAGTGCATTTTATTCACCATCTTCATTCTCTGATTCAAACATTGTCGAATAAAATGTATAATAAAAGTTATAACATGGTTTTAACGACGAATAAAAACGCCAAACAAAATCATATTGAATGTTTTATATTTATACTTTATATTTAGATCAATGTGGTTTGAAAATGTGGATGTAATATATTAAACTGTTGGTATATGATGGATCGAAATGGATTATATATTTAAATATAATAGTATTGCATCTAGAACACAATTCGCAGTCTAGATTAATTTAAAATTTTAAATATTGTTGAACAAAATACATACTACAGACTTATCTCCTAAGAATGTGAATACACAAGAATTCAAGCAACAATTACAATAACCATAACAGTACATAAAAATTCTAAATAAGTTTTTTGCGAAATAGACAAATTTGACTATCATCAATCATTCTTTGAACGAGGCAAAACATTTGCACAACTATCCGCATTATCTTCTTCGCTTGCGGCGAAAGAAAAATATTCGAAGATTGTACGGATGTGATTATGTTCGTAGATAATATGGATACATGGCAAAATAATAGTTTCCTAACAAAGGTATGTAATTGCAAATTTGAAAACTGTAAAATATAAAACCTCAACAGCTGTCAATCAATCAAATCTGATAAATGTTCCGACAATTCATATATTGTATTCTCGGAGGAAGATTAATTCGGATCTTCTCACTCTAAGATTAACAAATGATAGCGTTCGTGCAATTAGTCGAGATTTCGTAAACGCTATTTCTCATAATAAATGTAATCTTAATTGACCATCAAACTTTTTATATATTTCGTGATGGCCCTTTATTCAATTTTCTAATGTATCAATAATCTAATCGATATTAATCAGACATTCAAATTCAAACCAAAGACTCAACACGTTTCAGGCTACATAACGTATTATTATAGGCATTTTGTACTGCCTTTTCTACTCAGAAATAAGATAAAACAATTTACTATTGATAAATTCTTTCATATTATTGAATATAATGATTCATAATGGTGGAACGGCTGTTGAGTAAAGCTCAATCTTCAAAAATATATGTCACTGAAAACCATAGAACTAAGCAGTAGAAACTAAATTTAAATATAATAAATATGAACGATCGAAATGGCAACAAAGTGGAACATCGAGCTTAATGGCAGAGTCCGATGATAGTATATATTATATATGGAAAATAAGTAGAACTGTGAAGATAACAATTGTGAGTTCGTTTAACTCTGGGCGTATTGCGAACAAAGCAGCAGCGCCTACATAATCACAGCTGGTAATAGTAGATTTTAACACCTCGGACAAACACTCAATACTTTATTGCGATACTCATGATATAAGATGAATGTAGGTATTTTGATACTACTAATGCTTGATGATTGCAGCTATTCATGCTCGGTACTAGAATTAATCATAACGCTAGTATTAGCTGGTTAGTAATTATATAGCTCATATTATAGAAATCCAAATTTTCTTAATCTATTTTGTATAAGGTCTTATATCAGAGTAACGCCATATCTCTACGAAGTCGATTATATGAATGGTAAAAACTAGTGTTACAATATTAGCGTTCCCTATAGTAGGGGATACTGGGTACGGTTCGCAATTTTTTTTATCAGCAATAATTTTGTTAATTTACCAGTTAGCCGAAAAAAATAAACTTATTGGTAATTTGAACATTTGTCTACGAGAAAATCCTGCAAGGAGAGTATCCTTATATTAGATTACTCAAGAAATCAAATCATACAAGAAAAAGGCGAGTGCCACAAGCGTCCACACCTTAGAGACAATTGAGACAGGCATAAAAATAGGTTAAAAAACAATAGCTATAAACATCAAAATGATCTATAACAACTTTTATTGTCAGATATATGTAACACAGTACAACAAAATCATTTAAATACATACATATTTTATTTTGCAATGAAATTCACGATTTGTAAAGAAAAATAATAAAATGGAAATAGAAACATCTCTATGTGCACCAATGCATTACTCTCAATTAGATTTCTTTATATTTTCTTTCCTTCTAATCTATGACTAATGACATATCAATTAAAATAAAATTGCCATACTAATAAATATTATTCAAATCAAAGTTGCTAATATGCCGAATTGATAAATTAACATAAATGCAAATCGTTGTATTAACTACCCTATATCTAATTTTCTGATATTCAAAAGTCAGCAATAGTTTTCAATTATCTTAGTCATCAATTTCTTTAAATAAATATCAAAAACCAATTTAAATTTTTTACCAAAAACGTTCTAAAAAAATAAATGTGAATGTGTAATTTGCAAAATATAAAAACTCATTAATAGTTCAGCATGGTAAAAATAATTGTTTTAATCTGCCTCAAGAATGTACGCCAGCTCTGCGCCCAAGGGACAAACACCTCGAACATATATCGTGGATTTTATAACGGTGTGATTCTTCTCTTATTATTAGTTATAATACTTGTAAGTACCTATTATTATGTGTGAGAAAATATTGATAATGATATGGTTTGTAGTATAACAAAGTGTTAGAATTAATGGGTTTATTATCTAATAAATTCTCACAAGTATCAGATTTAGTTTATGTCGTAATTAAAAAATACGATGGAACGTTAAGTTCAGGTTTAAAAATTAATTTAGATTCAGTTAACTTCCCGTAGGGTAAGTTATAATAATCGCAAAAAATCAAGAATGAACATTTTTGCATATGCTTAGGTTCTAGAGGTTTCTGAATACTTCTGAGTGAGTGTAGTATGTATGTATGTACGGCTACAAATTTTCGTTGACGATTTCGAAAACACGGAACAACCGATTTGAATGATTCAAAAAACATTCGATTTTTATTGACTAGGAGACGTGCTGATTAGTTTTTGGCCAAGGCAGGTCTAGTCGTTTCGAAGATAGGGGGCAGAGAGTGATAAAAAAATGATGATCCAATGGTGCATCCGATTTAAAAAACATTTTAGTTGCATTGACGAGTGTTTTTAGAGACAAATAAAAAGGTGAAAATAATGCACATCATATTATCAGATATTTACAAGATTTCAATAGTAAGTGCGATTTTTTTTCTCATTTCTTTGCGATCCGTACCAAGATTTTATAATGTTATATTTATAATGTTTAACGTTAGACTGTGATGCGGCGCTTGCGAGTCTCTGATATTTCGTCTCTAAAACAGCTACGCAGCGCGACTGCTTAAAAAAGAAAATCAAAATTATCAAATGATTTCAAAATCTAAGAAAATAATCAATTTTTTAAAAAAATTTAAAATTTTCAAAAATCTGTTTTTTTTTTCATTTTTAAAAAAAATTAAATTACGGTAGGGTAGAGCGGGGCTAGCTGAGCATAGAGGCAAGTTGAGCAATCGAAATATCTCAAAAACTATTCATCGTCCGTTTAGGCATTATATGGCGGAAAGATAGAGGTTTGGAAGAAATAAACATCCAGCGATCGATAGTGGCCGCTGGACAAATGAGTGAGACTCACGGGCGTTTTGGTTATTTTGAGACCGAAAATTAAAAAAGTAATTCATCACAAGTTTTCGTCTGGTTTAGTCAAATGTTATTTATTTTTAATCAGATAAATGTTATTCTTCCATATAATTATAGTACTTTTAATATGCACAGAGATTCTGGATATGATTCTCACGGTTTTTTTATAAACTCACTTTTATTTTGAAATTCCGAGTTGGGGTTAGTTGAGCCTAGTTGCTAAACTTGTTCTGTCACTAAGACAATTACCATTAACTTCCAGAATTTAATTATTATTTTTAAGATTTAAGTTAAGTCTATGAGTAATAATATAAAGCAATAATGATTTTAAACAAAAATACTGAATATAATGGTAAAATAATTCCTAAGATACGATATTGTTTTGCTGATTCTACTTTTGGTTAATTATTCAAAGCAAATTACTATAAGTTTTGTTTTCTCTGTCAATAAAAGCTATAAATATAGGACTGGTTATTAAAAACTTATTTTATTTCATCACTAATCGACATTGAACCTATGATTTCATTATACTTTCTTAGTGCTCAACTTGCCCCACCTATGGGGTACATTGAGCATACTTGACTTTTTGCATTTAAACAGCTGTAGATTTTAAATTTTACTTAATACCAAAAAATAGTATTAACACTTTTGTTAAGCGATAAACAAAAAATCCATTAAGCCGTATAGCAATTTATTGAGACTTTTCATTGAGGAGCTACATTCGTTTAAGTAAAAATTTGCTTAACTAGCCCCGCTCTACCCTACGGAATGTTTCAGCAATTTGCCTTAAGGCCCTATACCATGCAACACTACTTTTTTAACTCGATTTACACTTTTGAATAAAATTAAATTTGAATATTAAGCATATCAGCATCCAATACAATTTACATTAGTGAAACAATTAATTCTTATTGCTCTGCCAGCAGTTCCAGAAAAATGAGCTATCTGAAAGGGTTTAGATGTTGCTACTATCAGCAAATGCCTTTCGCTGATCATTATATTAGCAACATTGTGTTTTATCAATTCTATTTCCGCATGTCCATCGTTCGCGTCCGATGGCCGAACAGAATGAAAGAGGAAGCACGGCCCATCTCCTCAGTGAGTTTGTAGCCGGCATTGTACCGTTACAAACGGCTCGCGTACAGTTGTGCAACGTCGGAGAAGAGCCCGAGACCCGGCTAGCCGCCGTGAAAATAATAATCAGCGCGGATCTCAGATGAAAACAAAATTTATGATCCATCCCGTCGTATCGAGCTCACGCACATACAATGTAGGTAGAAACTCGCGAGCTTAGAGCCGCATAGCGCGCTAACCCACTAACATCAGATAAATTATTGATTTCAAATAAAAATACATATTAGATATCGTTAAACTGTAATTAAAAACCATAACCCAAACCGCAGATCACATGATCGATGTGCGTGCCAGACCTCATTCTAACTGCAACGGTATATGGCAAATATTATACCGATTGCATAAAGTGTTCTTATTCGCAGTCTGATTTATATATACAAACCCAAAATATACAAAACTAGTGGCGCATGGCATCGTGCCTTAGGACAAATTGCTGGAACGTCACGTACCGTAATTTAAACTGTTTAAAAGCTTTAAAAAATTTTGAAAACCTAGAAAGCTTGAAATTTAAAAAATGGACTTTTTTGAAAAATTTGATTTTGTATTGTATTTTTTTTTTTTTTGAAAATTTGTGTTTTTCTTCAACGCAATTGCGCTGTCTAGCTATTTTAAAGACGAACACATAGAAGAGTAAACAAAATTTGTACTCATTATTAAAATCTTTATAAAATATCTGATAATTTGATGTGAATATGCTAATGATCATTTTTGACCGCCAAATGGCATTTTTTTACTTTTATCATTGAATATAAAAAAAAATTAATCAGTTTTTCATTCAGTCAATACAAGTAAAATGTTCAGACAGAAATCAGTTCAGAAATCAGACGCTCCGTTCTCTCAAAAACTGAACCATTTTTGGCACTTTTTGCCCCGTATCTTCAAAACGGCTGGAACTGCTTTGGCCAAAAACTAATCAACACGTCTCTTTATGATAAAAATTCGATTTGTATTGATAAGGACCTTATCAATACGAATGGAATTTTTTTTTTAATCTCAAAAATCTCTCGTGTTCTCAAAATCGACGACTGCCCACACATACATCCATTTTTCTAGTGTACGCCAAAATATTCAGAAGGTTTTGAAACGTAAAGAGGTATAAAAAAATATTTTCGATTTTTTTGCGATTACTATAACTTATGCTACGTGAAGTTGTGTGAGTTGTGGTGAGTGTTTAGAGCAACAATTTATAAATATTTGACAAAGATATTACAGCTTAATCTGTTCAAACAATTATTTATAAATTGACGCATTGAGAAAGCACTTGAATAAATGATTATTCAACAAATCAAAATTAGCTGTAATCAATTTTCGTCATATCATAAGTTTATTACAACTATCATGCGCAAAATGCGCACATTATCATAATCTGTGAAAGAGATATTTAATTGCAAATGTTGTGATAAAATGTATAAGCTTGGGAACAATTGATTTTGCATTGAATGAAAACAATCTTCGTATTGCTGATAATAAATGGAAATAACTTCAAAAAACATTATACATCCGGTAGTTATCGACTGATAAATATTAAAGTTTATAAGCATTTACTTCGATTTGATTGACGTAAATACAAGTTCTCTAGAAATCTGTGATAAACAATATCATAACAATATTAATCATATCATGTTATAATTATTCGATTAAAATAAATCAAATCGACAATTGGTTGCTGCGTAAAGATTAGTAATTTCAAATGCAATATAGAGCTACTTTTGAAAGTTTTTGAGAATAGAGTTCCGAATTCTAATAAAACAACTCAAACGGTCCGTAAATGAATTTCTAGAATAAAACCATAATAATTTGTACCACTATTGAACTTAAAGTCCCACAATGCGATCTTAGTAACTTAAATATCGCGCATTAGATGTTCAATCGTTAGAACCTCAGAACTACTATGTTTGAATAAATACTATAAGGATTTTCACGTCTTGCAATTCTTATAGTGATTACTACACTCTCTTCTATAACTTCTATAACACTTCAAAATAGATAAATAAATAAAAAGCTAGATATGTAGCTTTATAAAGCTTTTATAAGATATAATTTTTTATAAACATAAGAAAATAAAAGGGTGTATCTCTATTGACTCCATATCTTGATTATCAAATATAAACGTAATATTATATCGAATGAAAAATATTGTTGGTAGACATTTTTTTCTAATTACTTACAAGTACACAAATGCATAATGATAATGAAATAATATTTATCATAATAAAAATAACTTTATTTAAAATATTGACACAATTTATTTATTGGGCTCGCTCGTAGGTAAGTGACTACGGTTTTCACTTGGAAATATAAGAAGCAATATGTTGAAAGTGAAGATAGACCTAATCTGGCATTGCTGCATTAAAAAGTCATCACTATTACAAATATTTAAATAATAAAAATTGATCACAAAAAGATGCGACAACTGTTTGGGCTGCCATATATAAAAATATTGACGTAGTTATTAAGCATGTATTAGCAGTTAGAAAAATTAGTCCTCACAACAGCTCATAGAACTCAGGAGCTCTGATGGCTGGTAAACAACAATAAAAAAATACAATTTATTTATAATTATTTAATACGAGTACAATTAAATCCACAGCTAATCAGAGCTGAAAGATTCTTTTGCGTTTTGATTGTATGGATACATGATAATATCTAAGAAATATATTAAGTCATATAGTTTTATTTAAACAAATTCGAACACAAGTTTCTTTCAACGCTGAGTTTGAGCACGCCTGTTGTAACGGTCTGATTTCACAGTTCGGTCGATGATAATAAAACGTGTTACCGGTCGATATGATATACAATATTGTTCGATATTGTTATGGATTTTAATATTATTCCGTGAGTGCATTGTTAAAACTTGTTATTGCCTGCAATAATCTAATCAAAACTAATGGATATATTAGCCCTTCCTGGTTTATAAATATATCACGGGTCAGTTAGTATAACATATGGTACATTTGATTACAGTAATTGCACTATTGTAAGTTGTTATATTAAAGCACGCGATAATTATATATATATATATATATATATATATATATATATATATATGCAAATGAGTATATATGTTTATCGCATACCTTTTAAAACCTGCTAGAATCGAGTGCTTGTGTCATTTTGCCCATGTATTAGATTAAGTGACATTAATATACCAATATATTTTAATGATGAGATTCATGCGTAATATTTTAAAGAATTGTTAAATTTTGCTAAACTCAATTAGCATTAATTTTTGATTGAATTAATTTGTGCAATTAAGTTAAAAATAAATACTGTCTCGCGAACATTACGATTATTAATCAGAAATCATATAATATTATATTTGTTAAATATAATACTCAATCGTAGGATTCACAATTTTTTTTTTTTTTGTCGATCAAAACTTTATTCAAGCGGATTCACAATATTGATTCTAACAACTTGATCAGAGAAGGTCAGTGAATATATTCTTACTATGCAACCAACATCCCTTCTAAATAAAGTATGCCAAAAGCAAGTGTTTTGCAACCCTAACTTTATTGGTTTTAACACGAATCGAAAAAACAACTATCGGAACTATATTCAGTTAAATTTCCAGTGAATTCCTAATTATGAAAATGCGCTTGTTAACTATTTTTCTAAAATTTGTCATCTGTCTGTTTTTACCTCATAAGCGGGGTAAAAAAAGATAGCCAGGGAGCAAACAGATCCAATGTTTTATTTTTAATTTAAAACAGATTTTGCAAAATAATAGCCAGATTATTCAACCAATAAAATATATACATGTTAAGGGTACTTTTTTACAAAAATAATACTTATATAAATTTAACCTGGTATTTCTTCAGAAGCAGTATAAGTATTTGTTTAATTTATCTCTTGTTTTTATAATATAATTTACTTTTTGATTTACTATATTTTATTGTTTAAACATTTGTCAAGGTAAAGGTTCAATTGGTCCTTTTTATCCCACCCACATGTAAGCTTATGAAAAAAACACCCACATGATAGAGGTTATATAAAAAACCTATTGAATCTTGAAAATAACAATACATCTTATAAAAGAATTAAATAACGTGTACTTAAAAATTATATTAATGTCTCGTAAACTAAACAACAGTTTACAAACTGAACAATACATCTTATAAAACACAACCAAAAAAAATAAAAATAAGAGAAATTACTTTTGTTATGAATTTTTGAACATTGCAGTTTATCTCCTGATAAATACGTCTTAAGAATCAAGGTAATGGATAATTATACATTTTTAACCTTTTTTTTTTAATTTTTACTTTCAAACATTGTTGTTAAAAAATCCTAATTTTACTTGTTTTTTATATATGAGTAATGGACCTTTTTACCCGCGGTCCTGTAAGCTCACTCTATCCTACATCATGAAACACAATACCAGTCATGCGAAACTCAGCCACATTAATTTTCATATGGCGACAATGACTGCAACCCAGAAATAAATATCAAAAGCGGTTTATATTTAATAAAAATCCAAAATAACCTAACATTCCTGAGACAGCTATCTCCGACTGGTCTTCTAGAGTTGCAGCCGTTTTCTAGAATCACAACTATTCATGTGACTTGTTTTGATTTACCGTGGTTTCTTTTCATTTCGTTGTATTAGCCACTACATGTGTAGGCTCGGCGCGATCAGTTATCGAGAGTTGATACTAAAAGTCTGGACATTTACATAGAGTATAGTCATAATATTAATTTAACTTATAATGTAACGAATTTAGATGATTTAGATTTAATTATCATCATGTGGATTTCATTTCGATAGAAATACTAGATGTTATTTATCAGTTGTAACTGATATTGAAATTAAATAAAAAAAGAGTGCGCGTAAGGTTCACACGCGATTGAAGTAAAACTTATTTGCTACTGTACAAGATGACATTCAAGTAAAAATAAATACATCATAAAACAATTTTGAATAATGTTTATTAGTAATATGGTGACACTCGTGATGCACATATTTATTAGTGTCAACCATTATACACATTTATATAATGATGAATTATAAATTATATATTTATAATAGCATTAAAAATATGTATAATATTTAAAAACAATAATGTAATTAAAGTTCAAATATGACATGATCGGTTTGTCATTGTAATTAGCATTTAGAAATGAACCTTCATTAGAGAAATGAAGTAATTGCTGATATAACTTCTATAATATTCGTTCACACAGTGGATTATGTTAAACAACGCCTAAACAAATATTGTTTTCGCAACTTCACTCATCATGTAATAATTGTGTTTGAAGAACTTCATGTAATTAAAGTTAACATACATTCATTGGCTGATATGTCATTCTTTACATTGTAACAGCTGTAATATCTGTTTTGCCTAGAAAATATTTTCCATTTCAATAAATTCAAAGATTTATAGAAACTACGAATAATATAGAAATTATTTCAATGAACTTGTGTTTCATACACGGCGCAAATGCTGCATTTGTTTCATTATCTTCATTATAATTATTTACGGGTGATAGGGTAAAATATTCTTCTGATTCAGGCATTTTTCATTAAATCAAGATTTGTACTACGATGTAACTTTAAAATATTTATTTCCTTGTTGATATCGGTACGCATACAACGTTGATGCCGGTACGCAAACAACTACAGATCTCTATTCCCATACACGACGACTAATCACAATCGACCCGTATAAAAATGATATCATCGAGAGCGAATCATTGGCACTCGACTCGAGCACTCGATCTGTTGCATTTGTACGGATTTACACCCTAGTCGCGCCTAAGGAAGTTTTACTTCAAAAGCTGATTTAGATTGAAAACTTGCACGATAGAAAAATACAACCTAAGAGTAAACTGGTGGTTTTGCACAATGCGCCTGTCTTACGGATAAGTAAATAGTCTTGCGGATAATTATTAAGTAAGTATTTATTATTATTGGATATTTCACCAAAAATTGCTAATTCTATTTTAGAGAAACGCGTATAGTGATTAGAAAAAATCATTTGAATATTAAAATCATACTGACTCACATACGGGATATATATATATATATATATATATATATATATATATATATATATATATATATCTGATGCAAATGCATACCCGAGATGATTTTAAAAATATTTCTTTCTATCTATAGGTACTCGAACATGTAGAGCATCGTGCAATTCTATAGATATAAAGACGGTTGACAAAAACAAGCAAGAATAAAAATCATTGTTTTTCGCTTGCTATTAATCACGGATAATCAAGATCTAAACTAACTAACTGGAAAGTCATTCTCTTGAACTTTATTTCTCTTGAGTTGTTAATCGCCATTATAAGTGCGTACAGAATGGTTTATTCTGTGATAACACGATAGTCCTCAACATCTTTGGCATTCAAATCAGAAAATAGAATTTTAAATGGGATTTTTATTGACTCTATATCTATATATTGCTAGATTTTTGATGGCGATATCGAACTTTAATGACACTTTATAAAAAGTTTTGTTGAGTCTAAGTACAACAGAAGGATTAAAAATAGTTGCAGAGAAAACAGATGTGAGTTATTTTATTAGATATAATACCATACATAGAAATGCTATAATGTAATAATTTATGTTTTAATAAAGTATGTTTTTTTTTTCTTTTTACTTAGGGCAAGTATGGAAAATAGAACAAGATGTTTTGTTTTTTAATAATATTTATTTATTAACTTCCCGTAGGGCAAGTTATAGTAATCGCAAAAAAATCGAAAATGAAAATTTTTATATATCTTTACGTTTCAGAGGTTTCTGAACATTTTGGCATACCTTAGAAAAAATGGATGTATGTGTGTGTGTGTGTGTGTGTGTGTGTGTATGTGTGTGTGTATGTATGTATGTATGTATGTGTGTGTATGTATGTGCGGATACAAATTTTCGTCGACGATTTCGGGAACACGGATCAACCGATTTGAATAATTCAAAAAACATTCGATCCGTATTGATAAGGAGACGTGCTGATTAGTTTTTGGCAAAGGCAGGTCAAGCCGTTCCGAAGATACGGGGCAAAAAGTTCCGAAAACGGTAACTCAGTTTTTAAGAGAACGGAGCGTCCGATTTTAATAATTCAAAAAACATTTTATTTGTATTGACAAGATGAAGAATCGATACAACTTTCATGAAGGTAGGTCCAGCGGTTTCGGAGATATAGAGGAAAAAGTAAAAAAATGAGCCATTTGGCGGTCAAAAATGATCATTAGACATATGCACATCAAATTATCAGACATTTTATAGAGATTTTAACAATAAGTATACATTTTGTTAACATTCCTATCGGTTCCGTACCAATGCTTATGCGTAAGACAGCGACGCGGCGCTTACGCGCTTTATATTTTGTCCCTATGTAGTTAAAGCAGTACGATTGCTTTGAAAAAAAAGTTCAGATCTTCCACAATATGTCAAAATAAAGAAAAAAAAATTTTTTTCAAAAAAAACAGATTTTTAAAAAAAAAAAATTTTTTTTAAAAAAATTTTTTTTTTCAAAATAAAACTAATTTTTTGTCCAATTTATAGTTTCTCAAAAATCTTATTTTTTCAAAGTAATTTTTTTTCAAAAATGTTAATCGTTTTAAAAAAAAATAATAATTTTTGGTACGGGAAGTTCCAGCAATTTGCCTTAAGGCACGATGCCCTAATTGCCTTAAGACAGAATTCCACTTACAGCTAGTTTTGATATTATAACCAGTCTAATCGTTTTTATTCATCTTTGGTTCATCGGCTACCAGTAAAAGTCTTATATAAGTAGGAACTGTAATATCATATTTATTAAGGAATAATAATACAATCATTTTCTATATAATACAGGCAAAATGATATTTAAAGTAAGGACATACTGAGATACTAATTTTTAAGAATAGTGTTCATAAACAAATCATTTGGTCTTCTTTGGGACATCAGCACATAAACAAATAATACATCCTAACTAATGATTGAAATCGCTAGTACTAACTCACTAGTTCATTGTTTTAAATAGAAATAATTATAAATAACAATAAATAAGGCCCCAAAAAACACGACAAAACCACTTTCAAAACAAACTTTTGAAGGCGAGATACACGTTGGAACTGATTACTGTGACAATGACGTTTAACATCTGACAGGATTTTGATTATGGCTTTTCTCAACGTTAACGAGTTACACCATTCCAGATATACCACTTTGTCCAAATTTTCTCCACTACTTTGGATTATTCCATTCAGATAACATATTCGCAGATTTAATAATATTTTCAACAATATTTTTTTTCTATTGACATGTACTTTGGTTGAAAAATTAGAGGGCTCATCATAGTTGGAATTGCATTTTACTGCAATAATAGATACGATATTGAAACCATAACCCACTTGCCTTTTTGTCTATTAGTAGTGTTAACAGTTACATTATTAAAGGCATTAAATATTATATTTTTTTAGTTATTTTAGTAGACTTTCAGAACGATATATCATGCTATGCGGTTTGACTAACGATAAATATAAAACATATAAGGCATAAATTGTAAACCGCAGTACGAATAGAATTCTCCGCAAATGCTTGGACATATATTTTCAAACATAATCTGTACATAGTCAAATTATTTTATGAACAGCAAATATCTCAGAGCATATTTTTTACAGTCTCCCTCTTGCTATTAGGGACGCAGGAGTTTTTGCTTCAAGGTATTAGATAGTACTGCCAGTCGTTCCAAATGACCAAAAACCGCATGATTTGTTTTGTTTGAATCTTGCTGCATAAGCCAATTAATAGAGAGTGCCTACTTGAGTGCAGAAAAACAAGTACGAAGGACTTGCTTTCGGATCCTTAGTAGGAAATTAAATTTTCTACATAATGCCTTCTTTATCACTACCACGTTTTGTCAATGAAAGATCATTCCGTATTTTATACAAAAAAATGTGTGTGCTTTTTCTTTTTTGACACAATCAAGTTCTTTTTCGGTTTTTGACGGCATATATATATATATATATATATATATATATATGTGTGTGTGTGTTTATATGTATATATATATATATATATATATATATATATATATATTCATCTCTACTTTGCCATACCTAGAAATCTTCCAAGAATTTCATTTTATATAAAAAAAATATTGCACCAATTGATGCTTTGCAAATTATTTCAATTTGGTCCGATTACATTACTTATGTTGTTACCTTAAAAACATAAATTTTAGGCATTTGTGTTAATAGTTATTTCAACCTACACCTACAAAGGTGGTTTATATTATAAACTAATCGAATGTAATGACTAATTAATTACAATTTCCAATAACGTTATTTAAATATGTATAGTTGCGTTATATTCAAGCGTTAAAAAGTTTACAATAGACATCTTCTACAAAAACTATTCATAATATAAAAATTTCACACTTATAATTAGTGTGAATCAAAACTCTTCGATTCTCTTCATGATAACGGTAGTTGAAGTTGATCGCTACGATAAGGTTCATGTGCAAAATTTAAGACAGCAATAAATAAATTTCCGATATTGTTAATTAATACCAATACGCATACACATAAAAAGATCGTTATTTTACATTAATTGTAAACATATTAATCTACACGAAATAATAACGGTAATGAACATGTAATAAATAAAGCAAATAAAATGACTTGAATATTCTGTAAACCTGATTACTATGAGTCAACAACATTTTATCGATTGGGAATAAAAAACGTGAAGATTTCATCAATGAATGTTTTTTCTCAGAGATCAAGAGATAAGTAAAAAACTTGTGTTATTTAATTTGAAACAATTTATTTCACATACAAATTATGCTTGGATGTATGTTTAAATATTTATGTAGATGCTAATCGTTTTTATGATTTCTCAAATATCGCGTCAATAAACTATAAAATTTAAGCAATTATTCCACTAATTAGGATATGCTACTATATGGCTATTCTAGATTTAGCTTGATATTGTTTATATTGATGAATACATGTATTCTGGAGGATACCATTACTAATTGGTGAAATTTGGATACCATTACTGATTGATGAAATAAATTAAAAAATGCTTGACTATAAAATAAAAATAATCCTTGAATATTCTAATTACTAAGTAAATTATTAAGTTGCTATATCATAGGAACAGATAATGTGCAAAAGTATTCAACACAAAATTCAATTGAAACTTTATAAAAGTCATCTAACAATAAAGAAAAAAAGTAGAATTTAATTATCGAGTAAAGTATAGTTGAAGCTTGTGAATTGTCTGCATTTGTTGTTTTAATCGCAAACTTATAATAAATATTCCAAACTGCTAGAACTGTTCGCAAAAACGCTTTTATTCAAAGTTTATACTCTGTCTATATTTGACGTGCTGATTTGATCCAGAGAAATATATAGGTACATATAAAACTCAAATGTTTTGTGATAAAATAATATGGCGGTTGAATGTGAAATCAATCAAATCAATAATTATTACCGCAAATAGGAAAAAGCAATAAGTTTGCAAACCTGTGTTGATAATCAATTTAACTACTGCATTTTTCCCATTCTATGCGATACTCGATAATCTACTATATTTTCTATTACCATTTCTCTATCATAATTATTGCTTATAATTGAAATTAAAACGTTTCTAATTTGCTATTGAAAGCTTTGTATTTTTGCCACATGGAATTAAATAGAAATATATGTATTATAATTACATAAACAGGCACAATATTTCAGATCCAGATATATGCATAACGTGCATATCTAATTTTATAATTTTTTATTATTAATGTTTTAAAGAAAAATATAAAAAGACATATATGGTTGTCATTATTAACAGCAATGACAAGTTTTAGAAAGTGAACTTTTGAACTGAAGTTTTCATTATGTATGAACCTATGTACCCTAAATTTATATTTCCAGATTGAGAAATGATAATAGATCATTTTAAAACAATCATAAATAGAATATCATTGTTAAAATCGCATTGTTCCAGAACTGCCACTGGTTTTAAAAATATATTATACAGAAAGCAAGTATAAATTATTCATAAGCATAAAGAGAAAATCAGATGGAACATAAACAGAGCGAAGTTGATCTATTCTTATTTATTATTAGCAAATATATTATTATAGCTAGAAATATTATCAACAACAATGGAATTTGAGTTAGATTGTATAATTAGTTGTTACACGACTTACGTTAATAAATAATTTACATATAAAGAAATTTGAAAGAAACATTTTGTATAACTGGAAATCAAACGGGCTGCGGGCGATAACTGAATGTGTTTTGAAATGTTCACCAGTAATCAGAACTATTCAGAACTACTTGACCTATAATCTGTTTGGAGACTTAATTTTCTTGTTTCACAAGAAGGCAACCCAGAGGTTAACTATTGTGTTTTGTGTGTGGCGATTATATTAGATATATGTACCTGCGTATGTTGCAGCAATGCCCCTTTTGTATTTTAGATCTATGATCTCAAGTAATGGTTAGGTATGATTCTGCTAAAAAGCTTCTTCATCTTTACGAGGATGACGAAAATAATTGCAGTAGTCGATATAATAGTAATTTTTCTGGTAAATAAGATCAGTTAAACCTCACATGAGTATTTTAACAGTACCACCATGAAAAGTTATAAAGTAGCGCACATCGACTTATCCTGTTCATGTATAATATGATATTTGCATGACAGGTTATCATCAAGAATTTGCGCATAGCAATCGAAGTTTTTGTTTTACATTTTCGTTCATCTTGTCTCATTCCTGGTGACACTATCGCAATTCCTGTATTGCATCATCTGTCATTCATGTTAATGACAGGATAGCGTACTCCGTGCATAGTTATTTTCTTAGTCTGCCATTAATATCCATCAAAAACCCTTCGACATTTCCTACTATTTTCTTTTGCCTTCGGCTTTCGAAGGCGCATGGACAATTTTAGTTCAATTTGTTATTCGCATTAAGCGGATAATTTGCTGGTTTCTGCATTTGAAATTATGCACAGTTATATTATACCTAAAGTCATATCAATTAGTTGGATAAACTGGCTAATATTTTCATATGCGATTCTAGAAATTTAACATTTTCTCTTACTTTAATCTAATCTTTGATGTAATTATAGAATGATGATTACATTTACCTTACATTTGTATGTTCAAGTTGCTAAAAAAAACCAAAAATATAATGCCAAAGGTTTAACTACCTTGTCTCAATCACAAACAATCATGACTAATTACAATATTCCATTCCTATTAATTGAAATAAAATTGCTGCTTGCCTAAGCGAGTGTCCATATTTCACACGCCAAAATAAAATGAATTAAATGTCATTTTCGAAATTTATCAAAAATAAGAAAGAGTGGTAGAGAATTATTTTAGCACGTTGTTGCATTTAAAATTTTGTAATTAATGTCGGTTTTCATCTACCAATTCAAAAAAGTGAGAAACTTACACCAAAATCTGAATTAAATTCTCTGAACGAATAATGTACAGTATGAGTTACTAATGCAGTACTGTAGGTACTGTACTTATTGAGTTTTTATACCTGTTATTATACCAGTGTAATAACTTTTTTTTGTTTGAACAATAATCAGAACATAAGATTTCTATGAGATGTTGTAATAAATTCCTACAAATTATGTTGGCTTGTTATAGATGGCAATCAAACGATTGTTCAATCTCTATGTGATAAACTTTTATTATTACTATTTTTGTAATAGTGGTGAATTTTTCTTATTGATACACCGATCCTGGGTAAGGGCTATTTTGGAAACTTGGAAACATGTTGCCATCCATAATTCCAAGTGAAAACCGAAGTCACTACTGCCCAACCAGCGACTATCGAACCCGAGACTTCTGATTGAAATCCCGTAACAACAAATACTAAAATTAATGTAACTAAAATGATGGGAGATTATATTAACAACTACATAACAAATAGGTAATACACTATCAAGATTTTATCTATCTATTTATTTTTTGTTTAATTAGTCTCTAGCTGTATAGAAAATGTTAATATATATTGAAGAGATATTAATTACTGGTTCTCTTCTTGATGTAAAAACAAACATTTTTAAGATTTATCGATTTTATTTTAAATTATAACTTACATCATTAAGTGTTGATATTTTAGTCTGCACTTGTTGGCGGTTCAATCATGACTAACTCCCGCTCCATAATAATCAGTTT
>NW_020537433.1:0-13343 GCF_003426905.1 Ctenocephalides felis
TAGATCAGATTATAGTAGGGTAGAGCGGGGCTAGTTGAGCATAGGGGCAAGTTGAGCAATCGAAATATCTCGAAAACTATTCACCGTTCGTTTAGGCATTATATGGCGAAAAGATAGAGGTTTGGGAGAAATAAACATCCCGCGATCGCTAGTGGCCGCTGGACAAATGAGTGAGGCTCACGGGCGTTTTGTTTATTTTGAGACCAAAAAGTAAAACGTAATTCATCACGAGTTTTCGTCTGGTTTAGTCAAATGTTATTTATTTTTAATCAGGTAAATGTTATTCTTTCATATATTATACTTAATTATAGTACTTTTAAGATGCACAGAGATTCTGGGTATAATTCTCACGGTTTTTTTATAAACTCACTTTTATTTTGAAGTTCCGAGTTGGGGTTAGTTGAGCATAGTTGCTAAATTTGTACTGTCACTAAGGCAATTACCTTTAACTTCTAGAAATTAATTATTATTTTTTATGATTTAAGCTAAGTCTATGAGTAATAATATAAAGAAATAATGATTTTAAACAAAAATACTGAATATAATAGTAAAAAAATTCCTAAGATACGATATTGTTTTGTTGATTCTATTTCTCGTTAATTATTCAAAGCAAACTACTATAAGTTTTGTTTTCTCTGTCAATAAAGACTATAAATATAGAACTGGTTATTAAAAACTTATTTTATTTCATCACTAATCGACATTGAACCTATGATTTCATTATACTTTCTTAGTGCTCAACTTGCCCCACCTATGGGGTACATTGAGCATACTTGACTTTTTGCATTTAAACAGCTGTAGCTTTTAAATTTTACTTATTACCAAAAATAGTATTAACACTTTTGTTAAGCGATAAACAACACATCCAGTAAGCCGCTTAGCAATTTATTGAGACTTTTCATTAAGGAGCTACATCCGTTTAAGTAAAAATTTGCTCAACTAGCCCCGCCCTACCCTAGTGTATATTATATATAAAAATTATGAAGTATTTAATGGTAACGATAAATACTAATAAAATGATTATATCATCATATCTTACAAAAGTTTCAATTCCGAAATACGACCCTTTCCGAATTGAAGTCTCTTATCACGGCGGCGTCGTAGTACATCGGATATGCGGTATATCCACTGCACACACATCAACTTGTATATCAACACAAACAAACAGGAAGGAACGGGGTTCAATTTCCCTAATGCAACCACCCTCTCGGAATTTCAAATACGCGAAGTTGACACAATCATGCACAACATGCACTGCCGATGCAAGTAGAGATGCAACATAAGCAGAACCGATCGCAGAGGAAGAATTTTCAGTTCAGTTCAAATAGGATAGGAAAGTCAGATCTACTAATTATAAATATGGATTATAAATTTTAATGAAATATTGAAACATTACTGCTTATATGCTCAAATAAAATCACACAAGATATTTTGAATTTAATCTGCATTGTCAAAAATTTAATAAATTCATTAGGGTAGGGCTGAGTACAAAGCTCTAATTTGACTTTTAGAAACCAAACCAACTACATCAAAAAATAATAACACATATCAAAGAAACAATTATCTTCCTATGTTCAGTGAAATTCCCAAGCTATTCACGAATATGTGTACGAGCAATTTTTTAAAAAAAAAAATTTTTCGGAGATACCGCTGTTTGACCTTGATAATTTTCTTCTTTTTTCTTTTTTTTGCAAAATTTTAAAGGCGTTTTTCAAAACTGTTTTTTACATTACGATGCCCACGATTTCTCGTCTTTTACTGAACTTCGAATATATTATTAGAATTATCGGAGAATTTTCATTATAGATTCCTCTCCAATTTTAATTTAACTAATTTTAAAAAAATCGAGGAAATAAAAAATGATAAGAATCTTTGAATCTGATCTTTTTCTCAGTCACCATTAGTATATACGATTGTGACACCATTCTAGATCAATAATTTTTTTTTTCATTTCGGATTACAAGGAGGGTTGCAATCGTGAGCATGGTCACGTGTCACCTTTTTAAGACTCGCCACTTCAACCACTGCTATTTTTTAAAATTATTGACTTTATTTTGCCTTAATTTTTATTTTGTACTCTTGTAACGTTAATAAAGACATTATAAAACAGAGGATAGTATCAAAATTAATTGCCTTTTTTATGATGATTTGAAAATGACATAGAATTAATGTAAAGAATTACTAGAATAGACAATATTACACAAGAATAGACAATATGTTTTTACAAATTGTTACGCATTGCTTCGTTTTTTAAGTCAAATTATTATGTTTTATTTTGAAAATGCTATTGAACAAATCTACTAAATATTTTGTCAAATTACAATCTCCCTGGAAAAAAGTTAGATGGCAGACCCCTTATATGTTAGATACTGGACCGTTAATTTTGAAAGTGATGTAAAGTCAGTCAACTTAAAAAAAAAAGTTATCAATTCGTGTTGAATTCAATCTATATTTTTATATACAAACGTCGATATTTAAATTATTAAAAAATACGATGTTTAGTGTACAACTTAAAAATCTACCGGTAAATGAATTTACATAGTCATTAAATATGAAAGTGCTGTAAGTCTAATTGACCATTGTGCACAAGTTTTTTCTTAATTAGTGTTTTTATTAAATGCAACCCAAAACAATTGCCCTATCTCTATGTGATAATTTTTTATTATTCAATTTTCTGTAATAGTGATGAATTTTAATTGTAACAGCAATGCCGGGTAAGTAGTAAGTTTCCAAGTGTGAATAGCCACTAGAGAACACTTAAAAATGACGATAAACAATTGACGATCACTACTGCTTGATATCAGGCTGGGTATAAAAACCGTGATTTCAGAGCGAGTACGTGCACAAATTAAACCTATAAATTTATTACCTACACATCCAGAAAAACCGGTAAAATTTGAAAAAAAAAAACAAATCGCCCTAGCTTCGTTGTACTAAAATGTCAATCATATTAATTAAAAGCTGAGCTTAATTTATCCATGCTCGTAATTTTAACTTTAAATTTTCAAACAAAGGTCGATTGAAGATAAATATATTTTAAGTCATATTTGATTTTTCAGAATTAGGTTAACCGATTTTGACAGTTGTCTAATTTTGAAAATGGTGTAAGTCCATTCATAGCCTATAAATATATATGGTAGCCTGATTCGCTTAAAACTAATTGATATAATTAAATTGAATATAGATAAAATAATAGAGATATTGGTATACTTTACATAATAATTTCTTGAAATAAGAGAAGAAGTAAGTCTCCACCACTTTCTAAACAAACGATCTATATTTATTATCTCTTGTTGAAACCTCTCTCATTTGACCTGCGGTATGGATATGTTTCATTTTCCATTACAAACTTGAAAATTTAAAAATGTTGAGAATATTTATTCCTTGGTTTTTCCGAATGCCTAATCTGGGTCTGCCTACCAAGAAATGTGAGTTTCTAGTGTGGCACGTCGGAATTCTATATGGGTTTTGTTGGTAATCCGACTAGTGTTTCAGACATGGCTGAGATGTTAGAATAGAACACATTTCGCACTCGGTGACAACTCACCTGACGTATAAGCTAATATATGCACGATAAATGTGCAGATCCAGCAAAATGATAGGTAGATATGCACACTCTTACCTGTGCACCCTGGGCGGCGATGTTTTGTGTACTTAACAGATATGAACTGATTCGCAGTTGCTTCTGTGTCAACTATTTCGTTTGGCTTTCATGATCAAGAGCGAACTTTGCACGGGAAAACTTTTATTTGCGTTGCTAATTGAGATTCGATTAACAGATAACTTATTGACGATTTCTTCGAGTTATTCCAAGTGATGGAAAATTCGAGAATTGCGAACTACTTGAAATTATTCATCCTTAATGTTTAGTATGTGCTGATGTCAGGTAAGTACACATTTATTTACCTATACATAACTATTTATATTTACTCTACTTATTTATTCTATTACGCTTGACGTTGTAAATATAATTTCACATTCGCAGTATTATTACACTTTATAAAACTTTTGCAAACAATTGCTATTTATAAGGTAAATTTATAATTTTTCATCAATGACTTACATTATCTTAAACTTTTGCTCAATTCAATAAAAAATGATTTCATAATTTTACAGATCGTAAATATAGATACAAATTTACTTATTGTTTAAAAAATACATTGCCATATAAAAAAATTATATGTTCGATATATATATATATATATATATATATATACCAGTCCCTCAATAAATTTACATTAAAATGACTTTTTCATACTATAATATTGCACCCTAAGGAAAGTAATACAGCTCAAAATTTTTGAGATGTTACTTTTGGTGCGCTTCAATTTCTAATAGATTAATCTTGAATCCATAAAATTGTCATGAGCTAAATTTTTACTAAATAAGCCGAATTTTTGTTTTAAAGAAAGAATAGGAGAATAAAAAATCTGTAACTATAAGCCTATATATGCAAATGCAAAACAAAAAATTCTCTTTGAACAATTTTTTTCGTTATAATGAATTATGTAGTCTACCAACCGCCTATAATGTTGGTTTCATACTTCTGTGTATGAAAATGTTATTTAAGATTGCAAAGTCTAGTAGAGGTTATAAGTATTGATGTTGGTTGACTTGACAATATTATAGAATTAACATTAATGCGTCACCACCTCACGAAAAAAGCCATAATTTTCTGGTAAAATATAAAAAAATGTGGAATGTGATCTGAAAGTTACGTGAGCTTATAGAGGGTTAAATTGAATACAAAAAGAGAAATGACAAGTCAAAATAGAGCAAAGTTCGGTTCAATATGCAATGAAGTATAAATTGAACTTTTAAATACAAAACACAATACAAAAAAGCTATCGAATGTGCTAAAATAATTACTTTTGATCTAAAAAATCAATCTGTATTTAATTGATTTTTTTTTTCAATTTACCTTACTGCACAATTTTACTTTAGTGACTTGTGCCACTTTTCTGCGGGGCTGCGATATTTATCTTGTATTTTATTTTGTTTGCATTAAGTCATGCTTTTTGTGTAAAATTTAACAATAAATAATATAGGCATTATATATGTTAAATATTTAAGTCGCATATGTTTGTACGTAATTCATATAATCATTAAAATCGCGTGTAATTTCGAAAGCCAATTATAAAATATAAACAATAAAGAACGAAGTAAATTTGAGTACAAAAATTACTTTGCATAAAATAAATATAAGAGAAATTTGGAAGAATTAAAAATGAATCACAATTTTAATTTGCAAGCCAGGACATTGTTCAAGTCCCTTTAAATATGGAATAGCATTATATATATATATATATATATATATATATATATATATATATAATATTCTATCTACGAAAACATAATCAATAAACCAGCATCGTACAATTTTCTATGCATCTAAACTCTCATATATGTATACAATTGCATCGCAATGCACAGAGCGCAGCGCAAATACACGAGTACAAACTCCGTTTGTACAAACTGTCGTAGCTTGCATTATGCGAACGTCGACGGGGATGAGACTTATAGTAGATTTACAACCCGCAGTCGGGTGTTCCATTGGAAACAGGGGATGGGCAAAACCACCCCTTTTCTACCCATCACGATAAGACATCGCGCGGCGTGCTACCACACAACGTATTCTCTTATATAATAGATGCTGGAAACTAGGTACTTTGACGAATGCACATGTAGAACCATGGATACATATATACATATGGATACATATATACATATGGATACATGTATACATACACGCACATATATTACGGTGACAGATCTATAGTAAAGGTATGGCAAATATGCACAGGGAGACTTCTGGCTCGTGAATCGCCATAAAAAGTGTAGAAAGATAAAACAGAGAAAAAGTTCCATGAAAAGTCATACTTGATCTTACCTGAGATCTTACTTCTGCCTTCTAAGCTAAGCTAAAAATTATCACTAAGATGACGGTAAGAATTTAAGGAAAATCTTATAAGTATTTAGTGAAAATATAATAAGTTTCAGACAAGAATCCAATAAGATTTTTATAATAAGAATCCTATTAGATTCTGGAATCTAATAACATTTAATAAGCATCGAATGAGATTTTGATAAAAACCGAATAGGATTTGGATAAGAATCCAATAGAAATGTGATAAAATAGCTAGTAAGATCTCAATAATATTTTTCTGTAGGGAACCTAATAAGATTCTGGTATGAATCTAATCAGATTTTTAACAACATTCTGGTAGTCATAAAGTTTTTGTAAGAATCTGCGATGATAATACGATTCTGGTAAGAGTAAAAATCTTAAAAGAACTTAGAATATTATGAGGACATTATGAGAATCTTGTAAGAATCTTGTGAATAACTAGTACAAACATAATATGAAACCTTTCAGAATCAGAATGATTGATATAAGAATTTAATGGAAATCTAATAGGAAAAAATATGAATTCTGTCAAAATCTTATAATATGTGGATGGGCTCAAGTCAGTTTCAGGTCAAAACCTTATTAGAATCTAGTTAGCATCTATTTAGAATCTAGTTAAAAGTTAAAAATTATAGCCATCATAATATATAAATGATTTAATAAGTGTGTATTGTGTATTGTATTTAATTATTTTTATAAATTGTGGATAATTGACAGATAAATATTGATGATAAATAAATCTTTCTTTTAATAGTATGCAAACTCTTTGTACAATATTCTTTCATTCATTAGTTTAAAATAAAATATGACTATTTAACCCAAAAATAAAAATTAAAGAAGAATTGTATATGTAAAACAACAAACATTTAAATAATACTATAGTATTATAATAATACTTAGTAAATTATTTGTTAAAATGTGTAGCTCAAATATTATATTATAGTTCAAGGAAGGGCAATTGTAAAAATATATCGCACAATTCCAATAATAAACATCAGACTAAAAAAGAATTTTCTACGAATAGTCGTATTAAAATACAGATGCCGTATTATATATTTACATAACCGATTTTTTGTACAAATAATACGATGGACGCTTCAAATGACTGAGTCTGATTGCGAATGACCTACATGCGACCCATTTATTAAGAGTACATACGAGAGAGTAGGATCAGTAGGATTTTCAGTGATAGGTAGAAATAAAGGATAAGTGTCAAAATAGGTACAAGGTTCAAAACATTAATTGTAAATTAAGACAAAAAACTTATATATCCGGATATCATTAGTTCATGAATGCCCAAAAATTCCTAATTTGTTCTCAACTTTTTCAATTATTTATCAAGTAATAAGTAGACCATTAGGGTTAGGTATGCGATGGCAATATTTAAGTTAATTACAGTAAATCATTTTAATACATTTATAAATAAGGCTAGAAAGTAAGTGTTAATTTAATGCAAAATCATTTTAGTAGTATTTGGGAAACTGGGTATGGTTGTGCCAGAGTACGGTAGTGACTCGGTCATCATAACAGCTAAACTATACTGATTTTGAGAAAGGGTCCAAAGGAAAAAAAGATGTAGTATGTTTGTTTGAACAAGTTTCCATTAGAAGAAAAAATAAGAATTATTTGTATATATTATATATTCCGTAGGAATGACGCTGCTATACAAGCCAGTAAAATGCTCAAGTAATTGTTGCCCAAAATATTTAATAAAAATGTATTTAAAAAGTAAAAATTACACTTCACGTTATGAAACTAAAATCCACAATAACAAATGAGATTTATCAATAATTGAACTCCAAGTGCTAAATATTAGTGCAAAATATATCACATTGGATGTCGTTCATAGACGACATTCGTACACACAGTCGATAGAGTCCATCGAGCGGATGTCATCTGTAGTATAACTACTGGGGCGCATGGCATCGTGCCTTAAGGCAAATTGCTGGAACTTCCCGTACCAAAACATATTTTTTTTAAATATTAACATTTTTGACAAAAAATTACTCTGAAAAAAATAGATTTTTGAGAAACTATAAATTTTTGACAAAAACTTACTTTTTTTTGAAAAAAAAAGACTTTTAGAAGAAAAATTTATTTCGAAATATTTTGGAAATTCTGAATTTTTTTTCAAAGCAATCGTACTACTTTAACTGCATAGAGACGAAATATAGAAGCGCGTAAGCGCTGCGTCGCCGTCTAACGGATAAACATTGGTACGCAACCCATAGGAATCAAACAAAATTTATACTTATTGTTAAAATCTCTATAAAATATCTGATAATTTGATGTGCATACGTCTAATAATCATTTTTGACCGTCAAATGGCATTTTTTTTTTACTTTTTTTACTAGATCTCCGAAACTGCTAGACCTACCTTTAAAATAAATTAAATAAATTTGATCAGTTCTTCATCTTGTTAATACAAGTAAAATATCTTATGAATTATTCAAATTGGACGCTCCGTTGAGCGTTGAAACTGAGTTACTGTTTTTGGCACTTTTTGCTCCATATCTTCGGAACGGCTAGACCTGCCTTCGCCAAAAACTAATCAGCACGTCTCCTTATCAATACGAATCGAATGTTTTTTGAATTATTCAAATCGCTTCATCCGTAATCCCGCAATCGTCGACAAAAATTTGTATCCGAACACACACACATACACGCACACACACATACACACACACATACATCCATTTTTTCTAAGGTATGCCAAAATGTTCAGAAGGTTTTGAAACGTAAATATATTTAAAAATTTTCATTTTCGATTTCTTTGCGATTACTACAACTTGCCCTACGGGAAGTTAAAAATACCTCTTATATTCATTGAAATTGTTACTGATGTTTGATTATTTTAGTGTATCTTAAATAACAATATTTTTTAGAACCATTATTTATACCTAATCTTCGACCCATATGATATATATCTATGCATTAGACAATTTCTGCCTCTCATCTAAAAAGGGCCTTACGGCCGGAGTTTTGAAGGTAATTCTCTCCGCATTATACACAATCAGGCGAGACGTCGCTTTCTATCCATATCTAGTCGACTCGAAACAAACATACGCCGACTGATACAAAGACATCAAAGCTCACTTAGATGTCGAATGTAAACACGGCTCGATTCTCTGCTATGTGTATTTCACCGCTCTGCCGAAAATTCACATGGGCGAATAACATAGAGGTGCACGGTGGAGACTGGAGAGCGAATGATCGGCCGGGCGCGCGCAATCCGTAGCACTGTACTAGAACCGTTCGGACGAAATGAGTGTGCGGTTATTAGAAAGAAAACAATGTGTGTATTGTTCTAGGAAATATGTGATGTCTACAAAGGCGTCCGGTGTTCAAGAAATATACATTCATATTACGGTAAGTATACAATATACAATTTTGTATAACGTAAATAAATTTAAGAAGAACTTGCAAGGAGGTTGTTTCTTCGAAATTTTTTACTAAACAAGTAGTTAACCCAGTATATGTATGAAAAATATTTCTGCATGATGGAGGTCACATTACCAAAATTATGTGTCTAGCAACACATGTGCATTATATTCTATGCGTTATAATCTTGGCAGTAAAGCATACTTGGTAAATTGGCTTCTTCTAAAAAGATGCATTTTCACACAAATTGATAACCTAAATAAAAAAAATTTTTATATTTGAAGCAATATATAGACAGTAGTACCCCGCCTTACGAGCGATTCGTCACACGACTTTTTCGAGATAGAAGCCGCCAAAGAAGCGGCTCCTTTGTTTCGTCATACGAGCAAAATTCGAGATATGAGCCGCCAAAGGTGCAATTCGTTTCTTCGTCACACATGCAAAATTCGTGATACTTATGGGGGTGCAAATGAAACAGGTTTATATAATATCAATTATAACAAGGATTTTCGTATGTAAAGTCGCATTTAACTAAGACACAAATATTTATAGTGCAGTATTTTTAAGTTAGAACTTTCAATCCATTAAAGTTGGCTAAAAATCACACCGAAAAGATGCGACTGGTCGAGCATCAGAATTGTTCGACAAAATATGTCTAACTTGTTTTCGCAATACTATAATAAGTCGAAAAAATAATGCTCATTGTATAGTTTTTTACGCAAAATCTAGTATAATGATAATTAAGTCATTTTTGATTTGCTAATTTGTTATGTTTTTGCACAATATGCGCTAGTATTTAATGGTGTTGTCGGTTCGGAACGCGCCGGAACGTCGTTGTACTAGTTATAATAATTATAATTTAACTAATTTTATTAACTGTTTCTATTATTGTAATAAACATACATATATGTGCACAAAATGGGTTTTGTAATAGTTTTTGTTTCTTTCCTTTTCGAACGGAACCGGAACAAACATGAGAACCGGTTTTTGAACCGGTTTTTAAATGTTAGCGTTCCGGCAAAAAAAATATTAGCACAACACCACTGCTAGTATTTAACCTTAGCAATAAAGCTTTATTTATTTTTATTATCAAAAAAACACTGTGCTGGAAATCATTAATAGCATTCAGTGTATTTATATAGAAAAAATGGCTTCGAGATACGAGCAGTTCGAGCGTGGTTACGGAACGTTGCTTTCAAATTATTGTAAGGCCCTTAGCTAGATTTATGGCCTTTATCAACATCTTCTGTATAAAAACGGTACATATCTATGATGTGTACTGTGCATCCTCGCCATCCTCATATTTTTCAATAATTACGTGCTTGAATTCATGAGACATTGCCATTTTGTTTTCAAAAAACGCGTCTCAACATAAATAACTGTACTATCACAATTATTGTATAGAAAAATTGCAAAACGTTAAAATAATCCTATATATATATATTCGCGTTGGAAAATCGTTACTACAGAATTAAAATTAATAAATAATTAAAATAAGTTATAAAAAATTACTATCATAAAACAGCCAAAATATTTCTGTCATTGTTACAACTGAAGAAATTTTTTTCATTTCCATTTTGTTATTAACATTTTTAAAGAAAAATCGTATTCGCTCAAAGCTCGTATCTCAATTTTTGCTGTGCATTTGGAAGCATACGCTTCTTTGGCGGCTCGTATCTCGAAACACTCGTACATCAGGTTACTCGTAAGTCGCTGTATCACTGTATATATATTACGTGTGTGTATTTCTATATATTATGTGTGTGCGTATAAATATAGTCTACAAAAAATATTACCCCAGGTTGTTGTGTAAAACATTAATTATGCATTCGAAAATAGTAAATCATATCTGTACGGCAGTGCCCGGCGCGCAAAGAAGAGCAATCAACGCGACACTCATGGTGCTAAGTGATATAAGAACGTAGAATACCAAGGTAGTATGTGTGCAATATAGTACCCTCATAGTCATTACCATATGCGACCGATTTGCATTTAGAGACACGGGAGTCCAGAATATAAATATGTAAATGCAATAATTAATAAGCCTTTCTAGTAGACGACATCAGGGAGGGCACATTAATAAAAGCATGCTGATTACGTATTAGTAAGCGAGCCAGTGATTATTTTACCATCAAGACTTTTGAGAAAAAAATTGTGGAATTTGCAGAAATATAAATGCATCTAAATTTTGGATAGGATAGGATTTTGGTAAAGCTAAGCACAAAGGTCCAATTTGACTTTGAGCAATTATGTTGTGAAAACCAAGGCAATTATATCACAACATGTAACACGTATCAACAAAACAGCTTTCTGACTACGTTCAGTAAAACCCCAGCTAATTCACCATTGAAGAAAAGTGATTTTTTTGCTACATTTTGTTATGCATTTTTCGTCCGCTACTTTTAAATATTGCTTTTAAAAAATTTTCTAACTTTACTTGTTTTTGAGATATCGGCGATATTGGCACCGATATTATATCGGTCAAGAAGCTTTTTACCCGCGGACTTTTAAGACCCTCCCCTCCTATATATTATTTTGAATATTTATTTTTGTATTTACTGTTGAAATGTAGAGCATCTTAGAGGGCACAACATCATATAAATAAGAGAACGTAAGAGATTTCAAAACCTCTTCATTATTCCATACGTTTCGACGCAAAATTCTACGCTTATAATTGAATTGTAGATCCACTGATAATGATGCAGAATTGTACTTTATTGTACATTCTTTTTGTTTACTTGGCGCTATGCCCTCCAAAAATTTGTTTATTCACAATGAGGCTCAAAACTACTAAGCAAAATAATTTCAATACAGATTATCCTAAAAAACAAAACTTAAAGCAAAACTCATGCCAAATTAAGAAAAATCAAAACTAACACAGACAACATCGATTCAAGTGCCATTTTCTTACCCAGCACTGACGTTGACACGCCAACGCATCGTTAGGAAAATCCGGATACTGAAAGAAAAATATCACTGTACCTCTAATTGTTTATCATAATTCATCATACAATATTATTAGAGATTAGGATATACAATTTTATGAATAATAAATTCTTCTGTAATAAGAAAGATCATATATAAAAGAAGTATAAATAGATTGCAAACATGACCGCATTACCATTACCATTACTTCAATTTTAATTGTTTCCGCACTCCAAAGGGGCGCCACCAATTGCAGCACAAATTACTCCCAAGAGAGCGTCCATTAATGACGTGAGCTTTAGAAAGGTGGGGGTGGGGGTTGGCAAAAAGAAACGAAATTTTTCAAAAAAAAAAAAAAAATTAAATATTTTGACTATTTTTTCTAGGTACTAGAAATACACGTAAGGTTTTGTGAAGGAAAGAGCGCAATTTTAAATATCACCATGTATCACCAAGGGTGAGAGGGGGTCGAAAAATCCTTAAAAATCACTCACATGATTAATGGGCGCCACTAGGATCAATTCTAGATAAGATTTATACAAATATATAATATAGAAAAGATGCACCCGAATAATTTGAATAAATGAGAACAAAATACACGCGTATAAAATTTTTTTATACCTAACTTTAACGTTTATTTTATAACTAAATCGCATATATGTTTTCACAAAGTATATAATAAAAAAAAAAAAAAAAAAATTTTCTATTTCATAAAGATATATTTCAATATATAAAATGTATACTACATAATGGTGAATTGGTACATAAGTCTACCCTTGGGTATTATACTTTAATAATATTAGTTTGATAACCTCTACTTTCAAATATTGTTGTTAAAAAATCTTTACTTTACTTGTTTTTGAAATATTGGTGGTAGACCTTTTCATCCGCGGACCTTTAAGCCTCAGGTGACCATATTTTGTTGCATGAAACCCGGGACGGTTTATAATATGTGTCAGAGCGGGGGTTGTTGGTGAGCAAAAAATTTATGTGCACATTTTCTCGGTTCCAATTGTCTAGTTGAAATATGTTTAAAAAAATATTGGCAATCAAAACATTTTAAAAAAATCCGGACAAAACACCTAAAACCGGGACAAATATTGCTTTTAGAAAAAGCCGGGGCACAAGG
>NW_020537434.1:0-15578 GCF_003426905.1 Ctenocephalides felis
TTTAAAAAATTAAATTATTTAAAGAATTAAAAAAATTCAAAATTTTCAAAAACGTCAATTTTTTTTCATAAATTTTAAATCGATAGAGGTTAAGTGGTTTATAAATACTCTTATGTGTCCTAATATCTGAGTTCACGTACAGATGGCGCAAGAATTTACTTAATGACATATGTTAATAACAAATATAAGAAACTTTCAATTGGCTCCAATTCATATTAAATTTTGAAATTAGGTTTATCTTACTCTCAAGTTCAAAAGTGAAAATAATATAGACTCTTTTGCCATTTCCCGGGTAAATGACATTCCTCTCAGTGGTGTAATTGAATATTTAAGATCCATATGGGTATTGACTGTAGTGTAAAAAAAAACAATTTTTAAATAATTGTTAAATATCAGTATAAATTACTTAAAAAAATTTGGAACTTTAGAATTGTAAACAAAAGTACAGGACGTCTGTCGGGTCATCTAGTATATATATATATGTATATATATATAAGGTTGTCAAATATCTCCCTTCCGCCTTTTTTATTATAAACCAAGAGCAAAAAAGCGGAAGGGAGATATTTGACAACCTAATATATATATGTATATATATTATATATATATATATGTGTATATATATATATATATATATATATATATTAATATAGAAACTAATTCCTAATTACTATTCGATCCCCGTCGCATTTTTCGACAGGCGCAAAAAAATGCATTTCGCAAAAATCGAAAGGTGTCTTTAGAATTCCTAATTGGAATCTTTTGTTCGTTCGAAAAAGAAATTTCGGAGAAAGCTAACAGTAACAGACATTGCATTTTCGCGGAACCACATCGAAAAAATTATACTATAAAATAAAAAGAATCAATAATATCAAGCTGAAAAATATGCTGGCCGAGATTGTAATCACTGCCAGGGTAATTTTCTGACAAAAAGTAATTGGTAAAATCCTGTAAGAAGAATAATTATACATCGGCAACGGATAAAAAAGAAATGCTAGCAATGAATTTTTAGATTCATAGTGCTTGATATCGAGTAATATCATAAATTATGATAATGACACACTAATATAATCTTCATAGTTATTATTAATTTCAACTGTCATTATTATTCGGCACGAGGCAAATAAACAGTTTATTAGGTAAGTATTTATTTAAACTATATTTATTATTTAAACTATATTTATTTAAAATATATGCATATATATACACATAATTACATACCTATTTCTGCATTTTCCTCTTTTCTTTTCACAAATGATTGCAAAACTTTACACTACACATTTTAAACATTTTTATTACTTACCACATTTTAATATCATCTTTTTCTAATTGTACAATAGCTTAACACCATAATATAACATACATAATATTCTTTAACATTTATTAAACACTTTAAACATAATTATAATATATTTCAAACCTATTTTACAAGTTAAAATCATTTTTAATAAATTATTATCTGTACTGCAAAAGTTTAGTTCAGCTGTCATTGTTTTTGTCAGGTGTGAAGTTGATGTTAGGTAGGAACCACATGAAGTCAAAAGGATTAAACATTAGATTATATTTTGTTAATAATTTGTTTATTTAATATTCAGAAAATATTATAAAGGTTCAGGTTGTTGTTAATAAAAATTAACGAAAGCAAATTTATTAAAACTTAAATTAAAATAACATAAAAAGTTCAGCTGTCATTATTTTTGTTATGCGTGAAGTTGCTGTTAGGGTGGGACCACATGAAGGCAAAAGGATTAGACATTTTGAAAAAAACATGAGATAATATTTTATTTGTTTATTTAATAATCAGAAAGTATTATATAGTTTCAGGTTGTCGTTAATAACAATTAATGAAAGCAAAATTATTAAAAATTAAATTAAAAAAACGAAATATTCAGCTGTCATTGTTTTTGATGTAGACAAAAGGATTAGACATTATAAAAAAACATGAGATAATATTTTAATTGTTTATTTAATATTTAAAAAGCATTTTAAAGTTTCAGGTTGTTGTTAATAACAAGTAATAGAGGCAAAATTAATAAAAATTAAATAAAAATAACATAAATAGTTCAGCTGTCATTAATTTTGTAAGGTGTGAAGTTGCTGTTAGGTTAGGACTAGATGAAAACAAAATGATAATACATTCAAATTCAAATAAACATGAAATTTAAACCATATTTTAATACTAATTCGTTTATTATTCACAAGTTTCAAGTAGTTGCTAATAATATTTAATGAAAATTAAATAAAAATGAAAAAAAAAACATGAAATTAAAACAATATTTTAATACTAATATGTTTATTTATAATTCAAAAAGTATTATAAAATTCATTTGCACTGATTATAATATTATTTTGATGTTAATTATAATTATTATTACATAGAAGCAAAATGCTTGAAAATTTAATTAAAAAAAAAATACACTTCAATTGTCAAAATACTGTGTAAAAAAGTACAAAACAATTGTATAAAATGTTATTAAATTCATTAATGCATTTGTACTAGAATAATTATATTTGTGAATTTTTATTAATTTTATTTCATTATTAATTAAATATAATTTTTTATTGTATAATTAGTAAGTAGTCATTTTTAATATTAAAGATATAAATACGATTTTATCTAATAAAAAAATAAAATATTTTTAAAACATTTAAATATTCAATTTAAAAAAAAATAGTTGCACAAAATTGAAAAAGTGCCCCCGTACAGTCACAGTCTAAACACATTTGCAAATAATTGTGTGCGACATTTTCACTTATACTGTCCTTAGCTTGGCGGCATTTTCACATTTTTCAATAGTTTTTACAAAATTGGAAATGAGCTCCAATACATAAACAGCCTAAGCGCACTTGGGTAAACATTTGTACCAGAATGGCGCTTAGACTGTGCTCATCTGGGTGATTTTTTGAATTTTTTAATCCAAAACTACAAAAATATTTTATGGAAAATGAAAAAAGATGTAATAATTTTTTATCCTCAAAAGTAATTGTTTTGTCAATACAAGCAGAAAGATTTTTTGAATCATTCAAATCGGATGCTTAGTTCACTCAAAAACGGCCATTTTTTGCACATTTAGCTTCTTTCTTCAACAAAAAGTCCTTTTATTCCTCTTTATTAAATCTGAAGTAAGCAGATAATCCGTTTATATGTATTAGCTACCCTTTGCACTCATATACTATACTAAGAGACCTAAGAAATAATAATACTAAGTAATAATAAGAGATCATAGAAATAATTTTTATGGCTGATTGAAAGAAACATTATTGTAATATTATATATATATATATATATATATATATATTAGGGTCGTCCTTAACAAGGACATTTTCGAATTTCTTTCCAATTTTTTTAATATCCTATCCTATACTTTTTAATATCCTACTTGATGTCCTGCCTTTGTGATTCATTTATGTTCTTAGCATAAGCACTATAGGAAATTAAGAAAAAAAATAATATAAAAAGCAGATGACAGTTTAAATGTTTTCAATGTCAAACAATGTTAAGTGATTTTTTGTAATTTTTACAAAATTCCTTAACAAACTTCAGAAAGATTTATCAAAACCCGAATAATCGTTTAGGAGTAGTATCTCGACCCATACAGCAGAATTTTATATATAAGATATATACATATAAATTAATTGTTGCATAACATTTTGGAATGAATTTATCAATTATAAAATACATTTTAAATCCAAAAACCACCCCCTATAAAACAATTTAGTTATGGCCGTCAATCAAAAATTAGAAGTGCGCGCGTTTTAATTTCGTTTTTGATTTTTGACTCGGTTCAAAATGGGAAATACTTGTCGAAATTTGTCACAGATTTATATATATATATATATATATATATATATATATATATCTGTATCAAATGGTTTGTGTACTAGGATGCAAGGGAATTAATTTAAGGGTGTCAGAAAATTGATTGACGTCTCAGTTTTGAACAAAAGATATCACATTAGATATAGTCTGCTGATTTCGTATATATTAATACGTGAGTTGTGTATATATATATATATATATATATATATATATATATATATATACTAGCTGACCCGGCGCATATTGTTTCTGCCTTCGAGTCCTCTCCCAATTGAATAGTAATTTATTATTTCGTCGTTTTATAAATTCAAATCTCATATCGTCCCATGTAAATGTCGTCGGCCCGTCTTTGAATTCGACATAAACAAAAGAACTAATAAAATAAAAATGAACATTTCGAATTAATCGAATAATGCCGCCATCGGTACCTAATAAATACGTGATGACATGTCTCGTTTATTCCGAAACAACAATATCGAAGTTGTGTCGAGAATTTTGATGACGGTAATGATAATGAGACTCGTTAAAGTCGCTTTTTCGATATTAACGGATAAAGGAAATAGGTGTAAGTGGCATTTTGCCTTGAGGCTAATTTCTAAAATAAGTGGCGCATGGCTTCGTGCCTTGAAGCAAATTGCTGGAGCTTCTCGTACTGAAAACTGAAATATTAAAAAAGATTTGCAAAACTTTGATAAAATTAGATTTTTGAGAAATTTGGGAATTTTTGAAAAAAAATTACTTTATCGAAAAATTTGATTTTTTTAATAATTTGATTTTGTTTAAAAATTTTGAACATTTTTTTGTTCGAATACATTTTGGGGCCTCAATTACTATAATGCATTTCTTTAGTACATCTTGGAGGCACCTCATTTTATCCGAACATATTTAAGGCCCCAATTTTTAGATTTTTTTTACTTCATATTCACAGACATTTCTAACACAATGAATTTCGACCAGGCACTATTTTCTAACACATTTTGGCAGTTGAAATTGTTTCTACTGCCTAAAAATCAGCCTACATATACATATATTCGTATACACAAACTCTTCCCAATTTGGTCTCAAACGATTTAGAATTGCATTAAACGTTCAAAGTACATAAAACTATCAATAAGGTCTCTTTTGAAAAGTACATAATAATGTTGATATAAATATATTTATGTGTAGAAAAAAATATAGACCGTTTCGCAGAATCTTGTTTCATTCAAGTACATTCTTTCAGTGTTAGCAAAATATAATTCACTTTTAATTATCTATTTATATAATTTTATTTCTGAACAGTCAATTTTAATTTTTTAAATTACTTAACTCAAGTAGATCTATCATTTTTTTAAATTAAAAAAAAACTAGTGGTGTATGGCATCGTGCCTTAAGGCAAATTGCTGGAACTTCCCGTACTGCAATGCAATATTCGAGAAATTTTAAACGTTTTCAAATATATTATTACATATACTGTAACTTTCATTATTTTTGCTATTTTATTATTATATCTGAGCAAATAAAATGTAAATTATGAATCATAAATCAATTTATCTCCAGAACAGAATTTTTAAAATTATATAGAATGTATCTAGAGTGCTTCAATTTGAGTATGTGGGTCTTCAATCCAAAAATTGTAATGATTTTTTATCGATGAAATTTTTTTTGCAAAAAATTTGATATTGTATCCACACACTTAGATCAATTTTTTCTAACATTTTCGATTTTTTTGCGATTACTATTACTAAATTTAATGGGATCATTCGATGTTCCTATATTTTTTTAGCAATGTGTAAAAACGCAAAATAAATAAATAATTGTCAATATTTATTAGTTGACATATTATTACAAAAATAAATAAAAATTATAAGAACTATAATAAAGAATACTGTTTTTGTATCCATTACAGAGTTTGTGCCGTTTAGCTTTTGTATATTCGGTCACACCTTTTATAATCGCTAAAATTTGATTGACAGGAACGCCCCACAATATATATATATATATATGTATATATATATATATATATACAAATATATTTGTGTGTGTGTTCAATTGTGACATAAATAGGGAGACCTTTAAAGTTAAAATCCATGTAGCGATTTGCATTTAACAAAGCAAAGGGTATTTTGTCAAAACGTTTTCTATTAAATTAACCAACGGCGAATATACACAGTTACCGATATATATATATATATATATATATATATATATATTGAATGGTAGAGTCTTGGATTCTATTAAATTATTCGGCGGAAAATTAACTCACAAAATCATTTTTGTTAAAAAAGCTTGTTTAGTGAAAAAGTGCTAACAAATATTCAAACATACAGGTAATTAATTCAACTTTGTCATTAACCTTTTCTTAAAAAATTTCCATAACTTTCAAAAAAAAAAAAAAAAAAAAAAAAAAAAAAAAAAAAAAAAAAAAAAAATTCCATTATGTTTAATATCCTGTTCTGATAATCCACTCATTTATTTTTATCATTTTTATTTTGAACATATTATCATATTTCTGTACATTATTATATTTTTTACAATTTAATTCATTATTTAAGAAAAATCTATTTTCTTTTCCTAAACATATTGTTTGCTAAAATCTCATCAAGATCATGTTTCTTAACAGATGTCCTGAAGATGGAACGTACCTAGTTCCGAAACGTCGACAATAAACAAATAATTAAATAAAGAAATTGTTTTTTTAAAAACTTTTCTTGTTTTTTATTTTGTATTATTTTTGGATTCTTGTTCGAAACTCTACAAAATATATATATATATATATATATATATATATATGTCACACCAAAAGTAAACGCAGGCGTGTCTTAAGAATATAAATCATAAGTTTATTGCGTAGTTTTTCACGAAAGTCGCGAAAATAAATCATAGTTACTAATGTTTTGGTCACAAATCTGATATATATATATATATATATATATATATACTCCTGACGTTTACAAAGTGGACTGTAATGATTGTAATTGTTGTTATATTGACGAAAGTTTGCAATATATTTACAAGAGAATGAATAAACATATTTGTAATTCAAAAAATCCAAATCAATATAAAACAATGTTTTCTGAACATGTCATTAGTTTAAAACCATACTTTCAATACCAAGAATCCTATTATTTTAGGTTAGAAAAAGAATATTGACCTCAGAAAATTTGCTGAATCTGTATTTATTTTTTTAAACTCCCTTTGCGTAAATAAACGAAATTCTTCTCTTTTAGTACATGACTCTTATCATAATATTATCATTTTTTTTTAAATTCTCCAAATCTTTGGCTCTTGTATTTTTCAATTAATCTTTTTGATTTTATAAAATTTTAAAAATTTATAATTGTTTATTTTCTATATTTTTAAAATTTTTGTTATTGTTTTTACTGGTGTGGTATGTATCAATTTTTCACTTGTCATTTTATTTTTTTAATCTATAATATAAACTAAATTTAATCTTCTTTTAAACTATGTAAAATTTTTTTTAGATTCTGTAAAAATATAAAAAAATTGCTGAACGATGACACGCAACAGTGTCGAAACGTATAAATAAATATTTTATTATTCATTGTTTCTGTTATTTCGACGATTGGCCGCAAATCAACTTTCAAGAATATATTTATATATATGTATATATATACATATATATATATATATATATATGTATATATATATGTATATACTACCATGCTCGGCACCCTTTGCTGTCAAAATTTATTGAAATTTCTAAAATTTTGATATTTTGAATATGAAATGTGTTTTTGAATAAAGACTATAATCTAAGTTGAATATAAATGCACATTTTGACGAAATCAAATTTAAAATCGGTTCAGCAGTTTAGGAGTACATTCGGGACAAACATCGGAACACTATATATATATATTATATACACTATATATATATATAAGATTATATTCGTGCTTAGGGTGACAAAGTCAATAAAACACAATTGAGTTTCTCTGTCAGAAAAGATATATTTTATGGTTAGTTCTACATTAGACAAAGTTTTAAATACAAAACCTTACATACCTGTCAGAAAAGAAACGACATTTAATGTTAATAATCACAATGTCAGTTCCTAAACACTTTTACACCAATAACTACAATTTTAAAGAATATTTTACTTTTACGTAATTTTAGGTTATCACTTGTTTTGCTATCATAATATCATAGTAGCTGTATCTATGACGATCATATTGCGCGAAATTTAAACTAAAGATTAGGTATTTTTTTTAAATATATACATATACTAGCTAACCGGCAAACGTTGTTTTGCCATAAAAAATATGCCTAAATTGATAAAAAATTAATAAAAGTGCCAAAAATAAAATATTTAATAGATTTGGACTCTGATTCTTTGACAAATAGTTAAAAACTTGTTATAATTTTCAAATTATTTGACATTTCATACTTTTAAAATTAATTCACTCGCATCATAGTTTTTTGTTTATTCTACGTTTGTCATGTAATATTTGACAATAAAATTTTCTTTCTAATATTATTTATTTGTTAATAAATTATAATTATTTTAAGTCATCAATGAATAATTATATAATTGTTAAATTCATAAGTTTGGCTAAATCAACACAGGAATATTGTGGAAATATATATTATTTTACATAAAGATCTGATTTTTGACATTTGCATTTAATTTCAAATTAATTATAATTGTCAAAATATTTTCTTTTCGGTCAAATTTTAATATAATATTTAGTTTGTCTAGTTTGTTTTTGTCAGATTCCAATGATACCCTCAGATTGTATTATTCCATTTAAGAGGTTACAATTTCCTGTAAGATTAGCATTTGCGATGACAATCAAAATATATCTTAACTGATATATTAATAATAATATTAAATTTTAATTACACAAATTTCTTTACACTCCGGTAAATAATTCCAACGCATCATAGTGTTTTGTTTATTTTAATTTTGTTTATGTCAATTTTTTTAAATTAGAGAATAAATTAAATTTTAGCCTAAATCAACGCAGTATCTTTATCTAAATATACAATTTTTTATATAAATATTTGATTTTTTATATTTGCATTTAATTGAAAAATCGTGAATGTAAATTTTTATTGTGATCTCTGATCCATAATGTTTTGATGAAGTTTTGGTTTCCGAAATAATTTGGTAAGCTAATCAATTAAATCTAAATCGTAAATCTATTTATATAATTATTTTCATAAATATTGACAAATGACATTTATTTTTTTTACATGTCAACATTTATTCAAATTTTTAAGCATTGATTTTTAATTAGATTTAAAACTATAAACAGTGATTTTGAATATAGCATTTCATCAAATTTGGATTTAAATGTTGGATATTTCTATATATGTACATGTTTTTGAATTTTATTTTTTGAAGTGTCAAATTTTTTTTTCAAAAATTATATATCGAAATTTCCTTAAATTTTGACATTTGTCATTTTAGTATTTTGTTTTTTTTTTGGTCATTTTTTGTCAAAATTTTTAGAAATTTATAAAAATTATATATTTATATTTCAAATTTACTTTTCAAAATTTCCTATAACCTAAGTTGGATATATATGTACACGATGAGCCAATAAAATTTAAAATCGGTTCAGTCGTTTGGGCGTCCATCGCGAACCAACATCGTGACACGAGATTTATATATATATATATATATATATGTATGTATATATATCAATATATTCTATCCTCTTCTTCGCATATTTTTTCATATTTTATATGTTAATTCTCATACAAAAACTTTTTTGCCTACTGATTACAGCTTAAATCCAACATCTATATTTTCTGCACCCTTACTTCGAAATTTTTCCGCCGGCCAAAGCGCCACTAAACATCTCTATCTCACTCTTCAACCAATGACGAAACAGCTTTTCGAGTTTCCTTGTCTTTACATAGAAACACAATTCACTAGTAAAAAAATTTTTTCAAACATGTAAAATGTCTCGATGAGGATAGTTCTTTTATTTTAATTTATTATTTAATAATTTATTTTAATTTGATAGTTTTTTAAAATTCGTGCTTTGAAAATAATATAGTATTTATTGGTGTATTATATTTTCCCTGTGTTTTGTTTATCTTCAAATTATTTGTATGGTGAGTTATTGCATATTATTCTATTATTTTAGTTGTATCTTAAGTTTATATACAAAAACTTATTTTAGACTTATAATAATTTTTTTTACCATATTGTTTAGATTTATTAAGTTAATCATTTTTTTTTTTTTTTTTTATATCTTTGTATTTTTATTGTATTTTTTACTTTAAATTTGCAAATTATATATATATATTATATATATATATATATATATATATGATAAATTGTTTCTTGGGCATCCATCCAATAATTAAAAAAAAGTTTTATTGAAAAATGTTTTTATTAAGGGAACATACGTTTCGGGTCCTGATTTGACCCATCTTCAGTGCATACAAATAAATTTTGAAAAACAACACAGAAACACAAAATTGCACGAAAAAATAAATAAATGTGAAATAAAAAATTGATGAAACGTCTAGTTATGAAAAATTTAAAAAAATGTAAAATTAAAATAAATGATATATTTTATATATAAAAAGCTTATTCCAAACGAACATGTTGTTAGTTTGTAAATCGTAATCGTAATTGTATTACGAGTGTTTTTTTTAATAAAAAATATATCATTTATTTTAATTTTACATTTTTTTAAATTTTTCATAACTAGACGTTTCATCAATTTTTTATTCACATTCATTTATTTTTTCGTGCAATTTTGTGTTTCTGTGTTGTTTTTTCAAAATTTATTTGGGTCAAATTGAAGATGGGTCAAATCAGGACCCGAAACGTATGTTCCCTTAATAAAAACATTTTTCAATAAAACTGTTTTTTAATTATTGGATGGATGCCCAAGAAACAATTTTATCATATTATTTCACCATCTGAAGAAAAATCTTTCGCTTTATATATATATATATATATATATATATATATATATATATATATATTGTAATATGTATATAAATCGTTCTTGGGCATCCATCCAGTAATTAAAAACAGTTTTATTGAATAAAAATGTTTTAATTCAGAAAACATACGTTTCGGGTCTTGATTTGACTCATCTTCAGTGCTACAATTAAATATTTCAGGGTTACAATTTAAAACAACATAAAAAATACATAAATTTATTATTTTATTTGTTGATTAGATTTATGCTTTTTTGCATGTTTTTATTTATATTTTTCTGTGATTATGTATTTTTTATATTGTTTATTATTGTTTTATTATTGTTTATTTAACCCCATTTCAATTCATTGATTTTTGGCGATTTTTTCAAATTTGTATGTCAAATCGGTCAGAATGACTAAATAAAATGATCAATCCAGATTTTCTGACAGAATCATAATTTTTTTTAGAATGTTTTAAAAATAGGACATGAGATAATTATTAACATAAATATAAAGCACAATATTGATATATTTATTTAACTAGTAGGCCGCACGGTATCGTGCTTTAAGGCAAATTGCTGGAACTTCCCGTACCAAAAATTATTATTTTTTTTAAAACGATTAACGTTTTTGAAAAAAATTACTTCAAAAAATTAGATTTTTGAGAAACTATAAATTTTTGACAAAAATCTACTTTTTTTGAAAAAAAAGACTTTATGAAGAAAATTTATTTTGAGATATTTTGGTAATTCAGAACATTTTGTCAAAGCAATCGTACTGCTTTAACTGCATAGAGACGAAATATAAAGCGCGTAAGCGCCGCGCCGCCGTCTAACGGATAAACATTGGTACGGAACCCATAGAAATGTAAACAAAATTTACTTATTGTTAAAATCTCTATAAAATATCTGATAATTTGATGTGCATATGTCTAATGATCATTTTTGACCGCAAAATGGTATTATTTTTCACTTTTTTTACGAGATCTCCTAAACCGATAGACCTACCTGCATGAAAATTTGATCAGTTCTTCATCTTGTTAATAAAAATGAAATGTTTTTTGAATTATTCAAATCGGACGCTCCGTTTTCTTAAAAACTGAGTTACCGTTTTTGGCACTTTTTGCCCCATATCTTGGAACGGCTAGACCTGCCTTTGCCAAAAACTAATCAGCACATCTCCTTTTCAATACGAATCGAATGTTTTTTGAATTATTCAAATCGCTTGATCCGTTTTACCAAAATCGTCGACGAAAATTTGTATCCGCACACACACGCACACACACATACATCCATTTTTTCTAAGGTACGCCAAATGTTCAGAAGGTTTGAAACGTAAAGATTTATAAAAATTTTCATTTTGATTTTTTTGCGATTACTATAACTTGCCCTACGGGAAGTTAAAAAAAAGAAGATTCGCAGAATCTTGTTTTATTAAAGTAAAATCTATTAGTAATAACAAACGTCACTTTTTTATATTTTTTGAGTTATTAAAATAAAAATAATTTTTAATTTTTAAGTCTAGGTTTGCACTTTAATTGAATTTCTTATTTTTTTCCAAATTTGGATGCCCAACGATTCAGAATGACTTAAAACATTGCGAAACCACGAAATTAACAAACCGAATTTTTATATAACAAAACACAAGTTTTTTTTAAATAAAGAAATTTTAAATGAGAGAATTTTTTGCCATAAAAATTTTATGGCAAAACGTCCTCTCCTCCTGCCCTGCGACATTAACAAAATTAAATTTTTGAATAATAGACAAATTTAATTATAAATATTTTATATTCACTTATTTTTTTAATTATAATATAATTATATAAATTTAATTTGTACAAATTCACATTTCACACTCACATCAAATATTTACAATTTTTAGAACAAATTTTGCTCATACATAATAATAAATGACTATTAGATTTATTCTCGGATAAGATTGCTCTTTTATCTTATAAAATAACATAAATATATTTATCGACTCGTATCGAAAAGAGAAAACTCTTACGTATATATTTTTTAATTAAGCCATTTCTCACAGGCCTTTAATATTTTATAGGGTTTGTTTGAACTGTCAACTTTTATAGATGTGATTTTTTAAGTTCATATTTAAATATGAAAAAAAAAATCTTTGTTGAAAATTTCACTGAGTTGAAATGCACTTCTGCGCTATGGTTTCTTCGGCAAAGTTTCTGGAAATGACTAACTTTGTTATAAGAAATAAATGCACATCTCAGGCATTTTGGAGTATTATGGATTTTCAAACGCGATTTTAAAGTATACCGAGTTGCTGTAGGTCATTATGATAAAAGGATAAAATATAGTTACTTTAATATCAAACAAATTTGTCTCGGACATCAGTCATATCAATCGAATGGTTTACGGTATATAAGCGTTAGGAGAAATAAATGCACATTCAAAAAATACAAGTGTATTATCGATTTTCTAACGCAATTTTAAAGTATACCTAGTTGCTGTAGAGTTTTACAATATTAGAAAAGTCTATGCATCATTTAATGGTACACAAATTCACTGAATATACTATATACTTTAAACAAACATTTTGAAAGTTATATAACAATTAGTAAAAAAAGTAATGCCAATAAACGTAGCCAAGTCAGTACTTTTGTTCTATATATGGGACAGAGTCAATTTTTTTTTCAAAACGTTTTGAAGTAAACCAAGTTGCTGCAGGGCATTATGATGTTAGAAAAAAATATAGATATGATAATATTGAACAGTCTTAGACATCATTCATATCAATCGAATGGTTAAAGGTATACAAGCGTTATAAGAACTAAATGCACTTCCAAAACTTCTAGGTGTATTATGGATTTTCAAAAGCGATTTTAAAGTATACCGAATTGCTTGAGGGTGTTGTGATATTAGAAAATTTTATTCATTATTTAATTGTGCACAAATTTACTGAATATACCATGTACTTTAAACAAATATTTTAAAAGATATATAACAATTACTAAAAAAAATATGTGCCAATAAACGTAGCCAAATCAGTACTTTTGTCCTATATTGGAGCGGAGTCAATTTTCTATTTTCAAGTGCGTTTTAAAGTATACCGAGTTCCTGTAGGGTATTATGATGTTAGAAAAAAATATAGATGATTTGATATCGAACAAATTTGTCTAAGTCATCATCTAAATAAATCGAATGATTTACGGTGTACAAGCGTTTGGAGAAGTAAATGCATATCCAAAGCATTCAGGTGCATTATTGATTTTCGAAGGCGTTTTTAAAGTATACCGAATTGCTTGAGGGTGTTATAATATTAGAAAATTTATACATCATTCAATTATTCATAAATTCACTGAATATACTTAGTACTTTAAATAAATATTTTGAAAGTTATGATAAAATAATCATCTAAAAACGCTGGTCGATTTACCATTAATGCAATGGTTCTACTACATAAGTTGGAAGTCTGGTTAATTTTGTATTTTCAAGTGCGTTTTAAAGTGTATCGAGTTGCTGTAGGGCATTACGATGTTAGAACAAAATATAGATATAATAATATCGAACAAATTTGTCTTAGGCACCATCTAAATAAATCGAATGATTCAAGGCGTACAAATAATAGAAGAAACAAATGCATATCCAAGGCTTACTAGTGTACTATTCATTTTCGAATGCAATTTTAAAGTATACCGAGTTGCTGTAGAATATTATGATATTACAAAATTTTATGCACCATTCAATTGTGCACAAATTCACTAAATATACCATGTACTTTAAACAAATATTTAAAAGTTATAAAACAATTACTAAAACATTTATCGATCCACTCACTATGGTTGTACAACATGGTAGCAAACTTGAGTCAATTGTCTATTTTCAAGATGGTTTTAAAGTATACCGAGTTGCTGTAAGTTATTATGATGTTAGGACAAAATATAGATATGATAATATCAAACAAATTTGTCTTAGACATCAATCATATCAATCGAATGGTTTACAGAATACAAACGTTATAAGAACTAAATGCACATCCAGAGCATTCTGGTATACTATTGACTTTTGAATGCAATTTTAAAGTATAACGAGTTGCTGTAGATCATTATAATGTTAGACAATATCGTAGACAATTAAATTTCAAACAAATTTCTCATATACATCATTTCAATAAATCAAACGGTTTACGTTTACAAGCGTTTGGAGAAACAAATGTACATCCAAAGCCCTAAGGACTTGCTGATCATTTCCTAAATAAATTCCTATTCAATCCTGAACCGCCTTACTTCTATCAATAGCCATAAACCCACTATTTTCACTTTTTCTCCTGGCAGTTAAATCTTCCCTCCTGCCAGCAGGTCTTAACAAAAAATTACCTTCGTTCACCAAATTTCGTCTCCGCAAACTCAAATCTTCGGTCAACATATCAGATTTCGTGTAACTCCTAAACTTGGAGGCGGTATCAAAAGACCTAGTTTGCCTGGTATTGGGTCACATGGTGTCCTTGAATAATTTATACCTAAAGTGGATTCTCGTTTGGTTAAAAGAAGACCTTGCTGGCTTTTTTCCATTTGCTGATGTCTTGAACGCACCTGGAAAAAAGATATGGTAAGAATTTGTGGTGATTTTTGATGTATCCAGTAGGGTTTGTCGGTTTTCAAAAACCGGTTTTTTGCCGAAAATTATGGGATTCGAAAACCGGTTTTTAGTGAAAAACTCGGTTTTTACAATATAAATGGATAATGACAATTATAGCCAAATATAAAAGATAGATGAAAGCGTTTTGATTCTTGAATCATATCGTTTCAATAGCATTTGATATTTATCAGTCTGTAATTGTTTCCAGAAAGATTTTGTATATATTAATTTAGATTTTTATACCAGTGTATATATTAATTTAAATC
>NW_020537435.1:0-17528 GCF_003426905.1 Ctenocephalides felis
ACTGATGTAAGACCATATTTATATCCACTGATGATGACATAAAATACTATGTTGAAACGTTTAAAATAATTAAAGATTAACTTCTAAATCTTTGCCTTTTATTTGATGTATGCCCTTGAAGAACTTACTCATATTATATATATATATATATATATTATATAACACATATATATATATATATATATATATATATACATATATATATACATGAGAAAGGTGAAACATTACTGTTTGATTTGCATTTATCTTATTTTTATAGAGAAAATACTGTAGTATGAATGCGAATTGCTTTCAGTCATTACATCCTTAAAAATAAAATATTACGGAAAAACATACAAAAAACTAAAACAATCGTATGAACATTATATTGTTCGACGATTGAGCTCATTTCATAATCAATATGTAATCAAATTAACAAGAGCTTAATATAAGAAGAAAAATATATACTACCACCTAAATATAAGAAAAAAATTACATACAAAAATATATTAAATGTAAGTTTGTTGAATGATATTTGTCAAAAAATCATGTGTACATTTAAACAAATATATTTTTCACTACCTTATACAGAGGTTTGATTTCTTCAATGTATTTTCTGTTATTTTTAGTTTCAAGACCCATAAACTAACTGCAATGCCTAGAGGGTGACAGTGACAACTCAAAAATTATTTAGATTAAAATTAAATAATAAATTATGTGGCTATTATTTATTATAAAATTATTAAAAGTTAGCTACAAATTATTGCTATCATTGTAACAGTTCATTTCTCTATGATTTTAATGAATTTACAAATTTGTTCATAAACCATACACCCATTATACGTTACTTATAATATAAGTAGAATTAACAAATTAACAAATATCACATTGATTTATTTATTGATACCTTAATAAACACATTAACATTGACCTTACCTTGATAAATATCAGAAAGAACAGATTATTGAGCGTATAATTTTTTCCTATTTTCATGAAGAAAAGGCTATTTTGCGAATATTTAATTATTTTATGGTATGTTTTCATTTATGTAACTTATATTATTTATCACAGATTAGTAGCATTTGAAACCGCATCAATGTGAGCAAAATTTGAAAAAAAATTTAAAAATAAAAATTACTGAAGTTTAGTAAAAATTTTATTATTCGACAATATATGTTTTTCAATATCCTGTATTTTTGATCTATATTATTCAAAGATTGCAAGCAAGCAGTCAAGAAGTTCATTTTCATAATTTTTGCTAATTTTAGTAAAATTAAAAATAATAGTTTAGAGGTTATTTCAAACCGCCTTTGGAATCTTGCATTCAGAAAATTTCTAGTTCATAATATATGTTTCATATAAGCACATTCATTGTATACGATTCGTATATCATTTTAAGACATGTGATGAGAAGTTTTAATTTTATTATCAAGTAATTGCAAACATTCATTTTAGGCCTACACTTTTCTAAAACCCGGGACAATCCAAGATAAAATATCCAAATGTAGGACAAATTTTGCTATTAGAAAAACTAGAGACTCAAGAGAGAAATCCGGGACTGTCCCACCGAAACTGTGATCATACGTCCCAGTATAATAAAGACCTCATCTTAGATAATTGCTTTTAGGAGTTTCACCTTAACTACATTCAAAACCCAGAAAAGAATACATTCGAAGCTAAGCATGTGCATTTTCTATGAATAAATAAATGCGTAGCTCATCCAAAATTCGTTTTATGTTTATTGAAGATTGTTCTGAAAACGTCGGCAGTAATAATTTATCGAGTAGTCCTCGTTCCGTATTATAATTGTTAAGGGAGAACAAGTACGATTGTCTTGAACAAACAATACACAAAATAATAGGGTATATTTCAAACCTTGCCCTTAACAATTAGCAGAGTAGATTTACATGTTCATTTAAATTATAATTATTCAAACATACGACGTCGGGTGAGGTAGCGCCCTGCTTAGAATAACAGTCGGAATATATTAGCGTTTTATTATAAATTTTGTGCTCGGATTGCGTTTCTTCATCAGGCATTATTTAAATAAAACTGGTAGTAATCTAATCTGGTACTGAAACCAGGCAGAAGTTATGCAAGACGAACAAAATGTGCCGTGATATTAAGATTAATTAAATTTACTTCGAGTCGGCGTACTTCCTTCTTTCTACGCGGATTGGCACGAGTCTTCATTCATATTTTATATCAATTCAGTCATGAAAAACTTTTCATTATTAAAATACTTATGCACTTTTAATTGAATCATACAGAATTACATTTTCACATGAATGTTTGAACTAATCGAAGTTAACTGTAATAAAAATTACAAAATAAACAAATAATAACTGGTTGGTATTGGTATTTAGCCTTGAGGCAAGTTACATGAACTTTCCGATATGTGTAAATAATCGATGTAATCAATAATAAACAAATTAATTTATGAGTGATTAAAAGTATTCCGAGAGTATTTATTACACATAATTGAAAACGAACGAAAACGTTAACTCGGAGTATTTTTTAAAAGCAAATTTTCACAAATCAATAATTTTTATAATTGAACCAATTTTTGTAGGACCATGATATACATCGCCAAGAAAGTTTCATAAAAATCGGCTTAAATTTTTTTTCAACAGTTAATTACAAGAAAACGGTTCGGTAGATTTTCACCTAAAACTAATCAGTATTATTCTCAACTAATATCTTTCGAAAAAAATTTAATTTTTTAAAATCGATTCGGTAGAATGAGCTTAAATGTGGACGAAAATTTTAACAATCTTTTTCAAATTACAAAGAAACGGCTTGGCAGATCGTCTCACAAAACTGAAAAACTATAGTGCTCATTGAGATACATCGAATGGCTTTTAAATTTCTGAATTCGCGTTTTTGAGCAAACGTCAAAGGTCTAATTTTGACAAATGCCAAAATAACGATACTAATTTTTGCAAACTTTGATGAATTGTTAAAGCTAAACGAGTTGTCGTACGGCTTTAATATTTTAGTATAATATAGAAAAATGTGGTATCTACCGTCAAGAAAATAACAATAAAAATCGTCGAAGTTTTTTTAAAAAAAACTTTATTACAAGAAAACGGCCCGGCCGATCTTTACCAAAAACTAATCAGCACGATTCCCAACCAATATCTTTCGAACGGTTTTGGAATTTTCAAAATGGATTAGAAATTGCGGGCTAACACGTGGACGGAAAATTTTTCACTCTTCTGCGATCTACAAAGAAACGGCTCGGCCGATCGTCACACAAAGCTCAGAAACGCTAGTCTTCATGACGATACATCGAATGGCTTTTAAATTTTTGAAATCGGTGTAGCCGTTTTTGAGAAAACGTCGATTTGCAACGTCAGAGAATTTTAGCTAATAGAGTGGCTAAGGGCTTATTGTAACAGTTTTTTTTAATTAAAATATCTTCAAATCCACTGATAATATTTCTAAAAAATAAAAATGAATAGTAGCTGTAACTATTCTCAATTCTTAACACACACACAGACATACTTTTTCCAAATTTAGTCTCATTTGATTCAGAGTGACTTGAAACGTCGAGAAAACATAAATTGGCGAATCGGATTTTTTTATGAAAACAAACTTCTCCTTCGTTTTTTTTATACTTTATTTAACAGCAATCAGCAAGGAAGTTAAATAATAAAATTATGTGAATAAGAAATTATTTCAAAGTTTTAGGTGATATGATTGGAAATAATAGAAACTTTAAAGTCATAAAAATTATTAATTATATTAGCATATATTGAACGTAGGCTTGCATATCATGTGGTCCTCCATAGCATATATTTCTGAAGTATTTAGTCTATTTTGATTAAATTATTAATTATAATAGACTTATGAATTTTTTTTAATAATATTGCTAGTTATAATATTATAGGTTTGCATTAATTCCAGGCTACCAATTCGGATATAGGTCCTAGTATTCGACGATTTAGCTAATAGGGTGGCTAGGGGCTTGTAACAGTTTCTTTTTTTAATTAATATATCTTGAGATCTACTGATAATATTTCTAAAAAATAAATATAAATAATAGCTGTAACTATTCTTCCAATAAATCAAGTAATAAAAATAATTTCACAACTGCTGTTCATTATTTCCCGTTCTTGGGTATGACAAACGACAATAATGCCTGTGATAATTTATTCTTCACTCATATTTAAGAAAATTGACTTGTTTCTAAGTAATTATTTCTATACGTCAACGCAAACAATAATTAATTCAAATAAATATGTTATGTCTCCTGTATCATAGATTTTTATCAAAAATCAACACGAACTATAATTAATGTCATAATACAAATAAAGAATATAGTATCTCCTGTAACACAATTTACATGTGCCCACATCTCACAAATTATACATTCCATTCAATCTTTCTCATTCGATTTTGTATATAATTCTTTATGTTACAACTAGTTCCCCTATATCTAACAATAAGAAAGAGAATGGTCAATCATTACGTTGCCTTAAAGGTGAAAAAATATCACGTCATTAATGAATATGATCTCGAAATTAATTAAGAATACTAATTATATTTCAATATATTAAACACTAGTTTAATAATAATAGGCATAACGTAAGTTTTACTATTTTTTTATTGTAGGAATGGACGTTAATTTACTAGTGATGGTCAGATAAATATTTTAAGTGTGTATTTCTTCTCCTCCCTGGTGTATTTTAAATGGTTATAAACGTTGTGCCCGAGTACTATTTTCCTGATTGTGAGACCGATGTATTTGCACCGTTGCGAAAAGAAAGCCTATATCGGTCAAACGCTTAGGCTAAATAAGCGTCTAGCCCGAAAACGGCGATGTGGAAATGTTAGATCAGGACGATGCAGGTCCAGATCCAGATCTAGAACTAAATGCAGGTCCAGGCCGAAAAGGCGAGCAAGATCGGGAAGATCGAAATCAAGAGCCAACAGTGGACGCTCTTGCAGCAATAAAAGGCGAAGATGAATGGATAAGATCGTTCGTATCAATTGGCTTGATTTATTAGTATCACTTATTCGTGTAATGATCATCCTGAAGGCCTTCTAATTCTAATTCACAATGGAGTTTAAATCCCAGTCCAGTAAATTTTCACCATTCGTATTAAGGCATTATTCAAAAGAGATTGATAGTGAAAGTTCTACTTCTACCAGATCTTGTTTTCCAGAAAATATTAAAACTAAAAAAAATCAAGAATTTAATAATTAGTACTACGCTAACAATATTGCTGACTTGATAAAAAAATAGAAAAACATCAAACCTATATATTCAGATAGAATTGGCCATATTTTTATCAGTTATCCTCAAAAAAATGTTATTTTATTAGAAAAATACTGTTTAGTTTTTATTGAAACGAAAGATGTAGACAAGTTTAAAATCCACTTCTGAATTGTTTATTACAAGTTTTATCTTAGAGTACTTGGGATCAACATGTTTTATAATTTTTTTGTTTTGTAATTGTAATATAAATATATTTTGTGTATAAAAAATATCGGTTGTCAAAGCCCATATACTTCATCAGCTATGATTGCAGCACGATTCGCAAAGTGATTAATTATATAAAATTGTACAAAAAGTCAAATAATATTCATCAAACTTGTAAAGATGCATAATATATATATATATATATATATATATATATATATTTAGAATATAGAACCAATTTTTCATTAATTCAAGTCGAGTACAGTGTTTCTTTTTTGAAAAAATTATATTTTTCGAATATATATGTATACATTATGTGCTTAAACAGCATAACTAGTGTTGATTAAAAGCACATAATCACATTACTATTTACTATAAGTTCTATTTTGACAGTAACGGTAATAAATTCGCAAACCCTGTTTTAAAATAATCTCCCATTTATAATTCATTCATATTTATTTTATATAAGGTCCTAATAAAACATTGGAATTCGCATATCATTTAATAAATTTCAATCAGAAGTTTGACTCACCTCGATATTATCTTCTTCGTTTGCCATTGTACGTTTGCGTTTTTTTCTAATATTAAAAAAAATTAATTTTCTAATCCATTGATATTAAGATATTAAGAATTTTTTTTTTAATTTCTTATATATTCTTTTATTATTATTTTTAAATATTAAAAATTTGTTTTTTTCATTTAGAATTTTTAGTTTTTTTTGCAAAATGATCGTTTTATTCTTTTTTTTTTGGAAATCGTGTATACTTGATTTCTCAATTGTGTTTCAATTTGTTACTTTTGTTTATGAAGTTGAATCACATAGGCATGTATTTATATGTCTTATGGTCTCATCACTTACATGTAAGTAAGTGATATGACATTTGACATTAAATTATTATGAAATAAAATTTCAGATCGACAAAATATGTAAAAGATTTAAAAAAATATTTTTGAAATTTTAAGTTGAAGGTATATCACCGATATCTCAAAAACGTGTAAAGTTAGGAATTTTATATCAACAACATTTGGACGTAGAGTGCAAAAAATGGACAGATGAAATGTTTTTCACGAATAATTTAGATAATTTATTAAAATCAAAATCATATTTAACAAATAGATGGTTTGGAATCAATGTCGATTTTGTTTGGATATCAAAGTGACTAAAACCGGCGTACCACAAAGTAATGTGTTTTTAATATGTACTACTAATAGTAATACTTTCATAGCTGATCCATACTAACGTTTGTGTTTATAAATTCGAAACATAGCTGTAATGGTAGAAAGTCAAATTTAAAAATCAAAATCCAGTCACAATTTAAATTTTACGATTAAAATTAATATTGCATAAAAAATATACATTGAAATTATCATCACAAGAATTTGGTCCTGCGGTCACAGACATATTTGGAGCACTATATTTATTAACCTACTCCAAATATCTTGTTTGTGGATTAAAGCTAGTAAAGACAAAATCACAGCACTCAATTCTATTATGAATACGCCATGGTACTTGACCAATGGATAGGTGCTATATACAGACCTTAAAATTAAGTCGGAAAACACAATTAAAGAACAAAGTTAGATTATTTACTAGTTCCTATTTATTTTTTCGTATTATTCTGTGATTTGTCTGCATAAATATAAAAATTGATTAGACTATCTTACAAAAGCACTTCATTAAGTTCGTACATCAATCAACGTATATATCAATATTAATGTTATTTTATTAAAGTATTTATATTCTTACTAAAATAATAACCAATATATTTTGCCATAAAGTAAACTAACTAAACTGAGGACAATAATAAAACATCACAGCATTGATCATATACAAGTATTTAAATGCTGTTTTATGTTGATCCCTATTACTAAAATTATTATTTGTATCAGCTTTCTCTCCAACATCGTGATGAAAAAGCTCAATATCATGTCAAATAGATATTAATACTTATTTTTAGAATATTTAATACACAAAACAATAAATTTCAAAACCATATGATTAACTATTTGGAACTTGTTTAGACCATTGTTTTTATCAAATTCGAATGGAAACATACGTAGTAATTAGTATGGAAACGATACATTTGCAGAAATCATCAACATGTTCTTTACTTGCAATAGGATAAATTAATAGAACTTAAAAAAACTAAAACTAATTTTTAGAGAAACAGCAAAGTATTGATAGTAAAAATGATAACTTCACTTAACATTAAACTATTAATTTTGTATAAAGACTTTTGCAATAAGCGTAAATTTGTCTGATGATTTTTCTTCATCTTTCACACTTATTTTTGCACATCAAACAAACGTTTTCAACATATAAAATAAAACTTTAGCAGTTTTATCAAACTTTGGATTTTCTACTAGTATTCCAAAAAATTATAATTTTAGAATAATGTCAAAATGACACCAAATACACTATTTTCATTATCCGAATAAAATTATTGATAATATTCTTTATTGCTAATAAATGTCATGTTTGACTAATTCATCTCAGAAATCTGTGCTATTATACCATGATCATCTAATTTAAGATAATATTACACAATTCCACCAAAGATCAATATTTTTAAATCTTATTGAATATTTAACTTTCCGTAGGGCAAGTTATAGTAATCGCAAAAAAATCGTAAATGAAAATTTTTATATATCTTTACGTTTCAAAGGTTTCTGAATATTTTGGCATACCTTAGAAAAAATAGATGTATGTGTGTGTGCGTGTGTGTATGTACGTTCGGATACAAATTTTTGTCGACGATTTCGGGAACACGGATCAACCGATTTTAATAATTCAAAAAACATTCGATTCGTATTGATAAGGAGACGTGCTGATTAGATTTTGGCGGAGGTAGGTCTAGCCGTTCCGAAGATACGGGGCAAAAAGTGTTGTAAACGGTAACTCAGTTTTTAAGAGAACGGAGCGCCCGATTTGAATAATTCAAAAAACGGAAAGGCAGGTCCAACGACTTTGGAGATATGGAGGAAAAAGTAAAAAAATGAGCCATTTGGCGGTCAAAAATAAACATTAGACATATGTACATCAGAGTATCAGATATTTTATATAAATTTTAATAATAAATACAAATATTATATTGTTTTAGTGCTACGCGCGCTATCGCGTATTGATATTTTGTCTCTAGAACAGGTACGAAGCGCGGTCGCGCTGTCATTTTAGTACGAGTTTGTTGGAGCAGAGGGTGCAAAAAATGATCATGCCGTTTTTGAGTAAGCGAATTATTCTAATCGGTTCGAAATTCTATTAAAAGTTTCAAATCATTGATCAACTTTTATTGATTATTATTTGTTATTTTTAATTACTAGAATTTTGAATTGCGGTACGGGAAGTTCCAGCAATTTGCCTTAAGGCACGATGCTCTAATTGCCTTAAGACAGAATTCCACTTACAGCTAGTTTAAACTTTTTTAAGAAAGTAATATACATTCAAACAACAAATAAACTAAATATTTATATGTTTCTTTGTTATAGGTTTAACTTCCCAGAAAATATTTGCTTTAATTTGCAAATGTTAATTTTATTTTCGAAGTATTTAGTCTAATTTTTATCAAAAACACCGCTAGTTAAAATAATATAGGTTTGCAATAACTCCAGACCACCAATTCTATAATTTTAGCTAATAGGGAAGCTAGAGGCTTGTAACAGTTTTTTTTAAATTAATATATCTTGAGATCCACTGATTATATTTCTACAAAATTAAGATAAATAGCTCATGTAACTACTTCTATTCGCTATGTGTGTGACTGCAGCGCCAGACTAAATATGAACATATAAAAAGTTAAAGTTGAAGAGTTATTAACATTTTAAATTTTACGCACTCAAAACACAGGTAAGTACAAACATGCAGTAAATAATCATAAGGTTGAGTTGCTTAAAACTTATGTCAAAATATAGGAATAGTTCTTAAAAATAAACTTATAATAATGATCAGAATATTGTCTAAATAGAATGAGTAAATTTAATTTGCTCATTTTTTTATTATTTTTGCTCAAACTAAAGACTTGGACATTAACAAATAAAATTTCAGCCGGAACAATGACCAAGGGAAAAAAACTTCATTAACTTTTCGATACTTGTAAATTGAAGGAAATGTTGTTGGAAAGTAGCTAGGACTCAATACCCCTTCTGATTTTTTACATCCAATGAAAAGGTCACTACAAATACAATCATATGATTTGGTTTGTAAATGTTTGATTTTTTTACCCTTAAATTTTGATAATATAACAATGCATTGACTTATAAATTGTCTTTTTGCTGAACATAACAATTGAAAGTAATGAATATGAAATATATCAAACACTAGTTTAATAATAATAAGCATAACGTAAGTTTTACTATTTTTTATTGTAGGATGATCACATAAATATTTTAAGTGTGTATTTCTTCTCCTCCCTGGTGTATTTTAAATGGTTATAAACGTTGTGCCCGAGTACTATTTTCCTGATTGTGAGACCGATGTATTTGCACCGTTGCGAAAAGAAAGCCTATATCGGTCAAACGCTTAGGCTAAATAAGCGTCTAGCCCGAAAACGGCGATGTGGAAATGTTAGATCAGGACGATGCAGGTCCAGATCCAGATCTAGAACTAAATGCAGGTCCAGGCCGAAAAGGCGAGCAAGATCGGGAAGATCGAAATCAAGAGCCAACAGTGGACGCTCTTGCAGCAATAAAAGGCGAAGATGAATGGATAAGATCGTTCGTATCAATTGGCTTGATTTATTAGTATCACTTATTCGTGTAATGATCATCCTGAAGGCCTTCTAATTCTAATTCACAATGGAGTTTAAATCTCAGTCCAGTAAATTTTCACCATTCGTATTAAGGCATTATTCAAAAGAGATTGATAGTGAAAGTTCTACTTCTACCAGATCCTATGTTTTCCAGAAAATATTAAAACTAAAAAAATCAAGAATTTAATAATTAGTACTACGCTAACAATATGACTGACTTGATAAAAAAATAGAAAAACATCAAACCTATATATTCAGGTATTTTTTTATTTAGTTTCACATATTTTTATCAGTCATCTTCAAAAAAAGTTATTTTATTAGAAACATACTGCTTTTAGTTTGAAAAATTGAAACAAAAAATGTAGACAAGTTTAAAATCCATTTCTGAATTGTTTATTACAAGTTTTATCTTAGAGTATTTGGGATCAACATGTTTTACTATTTTTTTGTTTTGTAATTGTAATATAAATATATTTCGTGTATAAAAAATATCGGTTGTCAAAGCCCACATTCGCAAAGTGAATAATCGGATGTTGTTAATTATATAACATTTTATATAAAGTCAAATAATATTCATCAAACTTGTATATAATATATATATATATATATATATATATATATATAATATAGAACCAATTTTTTATTAATTCAAGTCGAGTACAGTGTTTCTTTTTTAAAAAATTTTGGAAAAAATTATATTTTTCGACATATAATGCATACATATATGTATGCAATATGTGCTTACAATACATAACTAGTGTTCATTAAAGGCACATAACCATATTACTATTTACTATAAATTCTATTTTGACAGTAACGGTAATAAATTTGCAAACCCTGTTTTAAAATAATCTCCCATTTATAATTCATTCATATTTATTTTATATAAGGTATTTAATAAATTACAATCAGAAGTTTGACTCACCTCAAAATTAAATTCTTCGTTTTCCAATGTATTTCTTTTTTTTTGTAATATTATTAATTTGTAAATAATTAATTTTATAAACTAATAATATTAAAAATTTATATTTTTTAATTTCTTAATTGTTCTATTTTTTTAAATATTAAAAATTTAATTTGTCCATTTAGAATTTTGAGTTTTTTACAAATTTGCCGTTGCATTCTTTTTGTTTTTTGAATTTTGTGTATACTAGATATTATTCAATTGTGTTTCAATTTGTTACTTTTGTCTACAATGTTCACATAGTCATGAATTTATGTGTCACATCACTTACATTTATGTAAAAATCTAGTGGTATGACATTTGAAATTTAATTATTATGAATTAAAATTTGAGATCGGAGAAAAATGTAAAAGTTTAAAAGACATATGTAAAAATATATATTTTTGAGATTTTAAGTAGGGTTTAGCGGGGATTATAAGTCTGCGGATAAAAAGGGCTACCACCGATAACTCAAAAACATGTAATGTTAGTAATTTATATTGACAATATTTGGAAGTAGAGTGCAAAAGATGTTGCCATCCGAAGATATTTCTTTGAAAATCTATAACAAAAATATTTTCTTTCGTCGCTAGTTTTTTTTGTTTGGTTGTGAGCATGTTTCTTGAGTTGTTTAGATAAGAAGACCTGAATTTAATTTTTAAGTGTACACTGTATAAATGTTTTATAGGATGTAGAATTAATTTTAAGTTAGATTCAACAGATATATTTATATAACCTCTATAAAAACTTACATGTGAGTGGGGTTAAAAAAGACCACTAAAGGTAACAAACTTTGACAAGGTAAACTGAATATTTACCTTGTCATAGGTTTGAAAAATATTGTAAATAATAGAGTAAATTAAGTTAAGATAAGCAATTTCACAACAAATAAATAAATAGATATTCCAACTATGCTAATGAATGTTTTTAACGAAATGTCAGATCATAGTTATATACAGTGATAGCTCTGTAGAAAATGTAACCATAACATTTATATTTTGCATTGGTTGAATAATGTAGCTATTATTTCGTAAAATCCATTTAAAATTAATAGTAAGATATTGAATCTGTTTGCCTCGTAGCTGTCTCATTTTACCTCGCTTATAAAGAGACAAAATGTAGAAAAACCGTAAAAAAGTACATTTCTATAATTATAAATTAACTGTCAACTTTACTTAACATTGTTTGATAGCTATTTTTTGACACGTTATGAATTGTGTTGTAATTTATTTGGTTTTGGCAGTATAATTACCTAATGTCAAATTCAACCTTTGAGCCCCGTCTTACGCTATTTTTAGTTTTTTCTTGATAAATTAAAATGTATTATTTTAAAAATATTGACAATACGAGAAACAAAATTAGATATATTAAATTTAAAATTAGTCGATAATAATAACGCAAACCAAAATTTAATAACAGTAAAAGCAGGACGGATTTCATGTTCAATGGAAACAAAAAAGAATTTCTTAATTCCTAATATTCTTGTAACAGATAATCTCACAGAACATAGAGGTCTGATTGATTACATGAAATAATAAAATGAATATTTATTTTTAACCAAATTGTATACTGTATATGAACAATTGAATAAAAATGTATTATATTACATTATGTATGCATCGAAATCATGTAATGTATCGTATTACACAAAATTATTTACTAGTTCCTAATATTTATTTTTTCGTATTATTCTGTGATTTGTCTGCAGAAGTTTAAAAATTGATTAGATTATCTTACAAAAGCACTTCATTAAGTCCGTACATCAATCAACGCATATCTCAACATTAATGTTATTTTATTAAAGTATTTATATTCTTACCAAAATAATATCCAATATATTTTGCCATAAAGTAAACTAACTAAATTGAGGACAATAATAAAACATCTCCGAATTGGTCATATACAAGTGTTTAAATGCTGTTTTATGTTGATCACTATCACTAAAATTATTATTTGTATCAGCTTTATCACCAACATCGTGATGAAAAAGCTCAATATCTTGTCAAATAGACATAAATACTTATTTTTAGATTATTTAATACACAAAACAATAAATTTAAGAACATGATTAATTATGGCCTAGTTTAGAATTTTTTTTTAATTTCGGAAGAAAACATACGTAGTACAGAAACAAACTATATGTAGAAATCAACGACTTTAACTTGCACTAAATTATCAAAACTTAAAATCAAATAATAAATAATTTAACTAGTAATTCTACTAGAAATTCTAACAATTTCTAATATTTGAGTAATTCAACTCAGAAATTTGGGCTTTCGCACCAAGATTTTCAAATTTAGGATAATATTACACAGTTCCACAAAAAAAATTAAGTCTTATTGAAATATTAAAGTATTTTAAGTTTTTAACTTCTGTTTTTTTTTATTTAATGTTGAAAATTTTTTGCAAAAAAATAATGATAAAAGATATAAAACCAATATGAAATTACTAAAAAAAATATTATCAAGGCAAGTATAAGCAAAAACTTAAAGTAAACTGAGTTACGATTATTGAAAATTTGTTATATTTCTTTGAATAGTCACAAATTTAATAAACAAACCTCAAGAATTTTAATAAATTCAAGTCTCAGTAAAATAATCAAGCTCATATATAATTAAACCATACATTTTTTAACTTTACTGTGATATCATATCAAATTACTTAAAATGATAAATGCTGAACCTGAATACATCGAAACGTTATGCAAATTCTAATAACAAAGCATTAATAAATTTATATGATTAAACTTAATATAATCCCGGATTATTAAATTTATTAAACGAGTTTGCAACTAATATAAATTTTCAAGTGACCGCTTAATATCGAATTCAGTTATGGAATTCTCGAGAATATTCTCAAGATTCCACCCATTAAATATAATAAACCGATTCCTGAAACTATTAACTTACTTTTCCGCAAATGGTTTAGTTTATTAACTTTAAGTTTATGTTTTCATTAGAAAATCAGACTAGCAAATTGCATTCTCTGAAATTTTCAATTAATTCTGTACCTTCCGATAAAGAAATCGAAACTAGGCAAAGATAACTTATTTGATCAATAATAATTGATATTTAGCAAGATAGTATTAAATTTCAAAAAATAAAAAAATACTTTTATTTGTTAAATAAATACTTTCGAATCAATGCTAATAAAAATCGTAAACTACTGAATACCATTTTATTTTAAAATCGTTCGAGGATATTTTGAGGAAATGAAAAAAATAAATTTTGAACTATTAACTGCAAAGAAACCGACCGCTTAGGCCACAACTAAAAAAATATGATCTTCAAAGTTTCTGAATTTTTGTAATCTATAAGAACGGTTTGGAAAAAAAGTTATATATTTCTACAATGTATTATCAATGTATAATATTAACTTAGAAAAAACGGTTTGGTCGATGGTCGATTGCTATAAAATACACGAAAATAGTTAAAATTAATGAAAAGTAGAATATATAATGCGAATGATTTTTTTCTAGTAATAAATTAAAGTAAAATTTAGTATTAAAAATATTATGCATAATTAACAAATAAATATAGAGAATGTATTAATTAATTTAATTTAAATTTGAAAGTACCGATCACATCTTTTCTATATAAAACTGTTTAATATTTAAAGAATGGTGATTTTATTAGCATTATTTAGTCTTAAAGAAATATCTTTCAACCATATTCTTCATAATTAACAAATGAACATTTTTACTCATTTATAAAATCCTATGTTTACGCACCATGGCTCATTTCTAGTTGATGAACTCGATTACTGTACGATATTATCAGAAATTTCATGAAACTTGGCTCAAAGCAAAATGCCACTTGCACCTTGTTTTTTTTTGTCATATTCTCAAACTCGATTATACTGAAAAGTAGGTATGAAAACCACTTTACTGCAATATTTGGACAACAAAATGAAGCCTCTTAAAATAAAATGCTAAACTTGGCAAATTTCTACAAATCTTCTTTGCATGTTTAATGTATTGATACGCCAACTTTTGATGAAACTTTCCAACACACTGTAGTACATTTTTTTTAGAAGAACCTGTTAAAGCCGAACCATTTTAAAAAAAATTATATTCATAATTCAACAAAAAGTCTTAATTTTTGAAAACTTGGGGCATGATATTTTTTTCGCTGTGGTCCTAGAAGTTTTATTCACGATTAAGATTCCAAAGTTCAAATGAACAAAATCAATAAAAGTTAACCATAATAACCGAAAAATTGCAATAATTTCTCTAAAGCTCTAAGTTGCACTCAAAAGCTCGTAGCTTCCAAACAACGTGAGATAATTTTTTTTGTAGTTTTTTTCAGGACAGTTAAATTTATTACTATCACCCCGTTTTGTCTTGATGTCACGGTCTAGGCCATCCAGTATATATAATACATATATTTTTATAGGTATTCATAATTAATCATAATTAAGCGAAAAACTTTAACATAATTTACTTATTGATGGTTTAGTAAATCGAAAATCTTAGTGCAAAGAGAGAAAGACCGAGATAAATTTACATATTCCTTAGTGTTCTTACCACTTCATGAAAAGTAAATCTATTCATACCTTCCATTTATTTAGTGAACTAGTATTTGAACAAAACTCTTAGTATTTGATCATACCGTTGGAATTTTATTAAAATAGGTCACAACTGAACTCAATTATTCGCTTTATTTGAATTACATTATTATTCTTTTTGAAAAAACAAACATAATGGCTTATATTGATATTCTATATTTAATGATTTATATGGTTTATTTTAAATTAGGTAAACTTTATAATAATTACGGCCGCATGCATAGGACCAAAATGCTTGAATTTCCAGAGAATATAATATTAACGAAATAATTTATCTTCAATTTCTGCAAACTTTAAATTATCATAAATTTTCGAAAAAAATATAGATAAATTTAAAAATATTTTTGAAAAAACAATATGTGGTGGTGGTTTTCAGACCATTTAAGTTTATATTGGTTCATAATATATATTTGTAATAATCTAGAGCAAATTTTTATGAAAAGTATTTTAAATAAATGCTAGATTTCTCTATATATGAGTTGAGCTATCCTCAATGCTAAGTCAATAAAATTTTTGCAATTGATGAATACTAGAAAATAAAATAACGGGGCCAAATTTTAGTAGCCGAATAAAATGGAATAATTGTACTAAGCCTAATTGATGTTAAATATATTTTATTTTTAATAAAATCAAAATTTACGTACGTTATTTTAATTGTCAAATAACAAGGAAAAATGGATTAGGAAGATATAAGCTGGTTGTGAGTTGAACAGACCTGTGTATTAAAATTTTAATTTTTAAACAGCTATAATGAAAAAAATGTTTTTCATTATATAACACCCACGCTGTGAGAAAATATTTCGTAAATATCATTTCATATTATATTCATCTATATACAAGTCTTCTATTTAATTACAAAATTGTAATACAACGAGAGTGTCACAATATATTATGGAAGATGGCGGGACTCAAATGTCTATATTTATAAAGAATAGTAATATATGATTTTAAAAATCTAACCTACCTATGGTGAGAAAAATAGCTCATAAAAATTAGCTCATAAAATAGGAAAGCTATTTATAGCTAGGTAACAGGCGTTTATCAATAGGATTGGTACCGATATTAAATAATTATTTTGTCTTGATTGGACATTTAAACCGTCCTGAGTATTATTGTCATAGCTACTGTTCCCCAAGCCAATGTAATAAACAGAACTGTGCAGGTCCGTCATTTTTGACAGGTAATAAAAAATTGATCTATCATGAAATTTTGGTTTGCGTTATTATTATCGACTAATTTTAAATTTACATCTTATTGTTTATCAATTTTTAAAATGTGTAACAATTATTGAGAATGCTAAATTGAATAAATGGTTATCTTGATTAATATAAAAAATTGGGTCATAAGTAACATAAAAAATTTATTCACATATTCAAGTAAAGAAATTATATGAAATGTATAGTTTGTATATTTATTTGTTTTAAATATAGTTCGCGTTGATTTCTGGAAATAATTATTTAAGGCAAGTCAATTTACTTGAAAATAAGTAAGAAATAAATTATCAGCGGTATTTTTGTCCTTACTACTTGCGGCAAGTAAGGGGTAAGTTGTAACACCGCACTTTTTCTAGAAATGATTAATCGTGAAATAATGAAGTTGTGAAATTATTTTTGCTTTCTTCGTCCTAACTATCCATCTCTAATTCATAGAAATATAATCAGTAGATCTAAAGATATATATAAATAAAAAAAGAGTGCGCGTAAGGTACACACACGATTGAAGTACAACTTTTTTTCTATAGTACAAGATGACTATTATGTAAAAAATAAATGTTTCATCAAAAAAAAAAATTAAAAATAATGTTTTTGGTAATATGCTAACACTACAATACATACATTTAATAATGTCAACCGCTATACTAATATTT